>NC_056431.1:800180-1100180 GCF_018296145.1 Oncorhynchus tshawytscha
GAGAGAGAGAGAAAGAGAAAGAGGGAGAGAGAACGAGAGAGAGAGAGAGAGAGAGAGAGAGAGAGAGGAGAGAGAGAGAGAACGAGAGAGAGAGAGAGAGAGAGAGAGAGAGAGGGAGAGAGAGAGAGAGAGAACGAGAGAGAGAGAGGGGGGGAGAGAATGAGAGAGAGAGAGAGAGAGAGAGAGACTCACTCTCTTATGCTGGGTCAGGTCTCTACCATAATGTACATCCTGCCTTGCCTTCACACACACACACCCTGTCGTGCTACAATATAATATTAACAGCCAAAGTAGGATTGGGACTCAATTGAATGTACTTGTCCCAGTGTCCATCAGGCTCTAAACCACAATGTGACATTTATATATTGCAGAGTTATGTGCATCCTTTTAAGCACACCCTTCTCATTAACCTGTGGTGAGTTATTCACAATTTTTGATTAACAAATAAGGTTTTATATGTAGATGGCTAAATAAAGACCAAAATTATTGATTATTATTATATTATTATTTGTGCCCTGGTTCTATAAGAGCTCTTTGTCACTTCCCACGAGCCGGGTTGTGACAAAAACTCACACTCATTCTTATGTTTAATAAATGTATTGTATAGTGTGAGTGTGGCAGGCTTACAATGATGGCAAAAGGGCTAGAGGGGGTATGTAGCTGGAGGTTCAATGTTTGAAGGGATACGGGACTATAAAAAGTTTGGGAACCACTGTTCTAAACCATCCACCATGAGACTCAGATAAAACTGTCCTTCTTGTAGTATTTTATGGTGAAACAAAATGAAAAAGCACATTGTGACAGTGTGACCACTGTGTTACTGTTTACAGACGCACATTGTGACAGTGTGACCACTGTGTTACTGTTTACAGACGCACATTGTGACAGTGTGACCACTGTGTTACTGTTTACAGACGCACATTGTGACAGTGTGACCACTGTGTTACTGTTTACAGACGCACATTGTGACAGTGTGACCACTGTGTTACTGTTTACAGACGCACATTGTGACAGTGTGACCACTGTGTTACTGTTTACAGACGCACATTGTGACAGTGTGACCACTGTGTTACTGTTTACAAACACACATTGTGACAGTGTGACCACTGTGTTACTGTTTACAGTAATCCACCATCCTGATCCTTCATCCTGACCACCCTCTCTCTCCTAGCCTGATCCACCATTCTGACTGTTGCGCTCTCATTGTGTGTAAGCTCGCGAGATCAGGATGGTGGATCAGACAATCTGTCTTCTGTCCTGGGTGATATTTAGTCTTCCGTGTGTGTGTGTGTGTGTGTGTGTGTGTGTGCGTGCGCATGTGTGTGTGTGTGTGTGTGTGTGCTGACCCATCTGCGTTAGGCATACAGTCAGTGAACTCCCAATAAGGCTGTGACAGTCCCATCATAGCAGTCTGATATACAGAGCTATACGCTCAGAGATAGAGTGTGTGTGTACGCACACAGGCAGAGACAGTTGGTGCTGAAGGTGAACTCTGTATGTGGAGCATCATCCCAGCCTGGATGTGAGGTGTGTGTGTGTGTGTGTGTGTGAGGTTGACCCTCATTCCTATAGTATACACTTTGACCTGAGCAATCTCCTAAAAAGCTTCTGATAACTTTAATTGATGTCCGCTTCACAGTCGCATGTCAGCCTGCATGCACGCACACGCACACGCACCCTCACACACACACGCACCCTCACACACACACACACACACACACACACACACACACACACACACACACACACACACACACACACACACACACACACACACACACACACACACACACACCAGCCTAGTTTACAGGGACAAGGGGACCTTCACACATATGCTGGATGGGAAATTGTTTTGTGAGTGTTTAAGATGATTGCTGCCCGCAATGACACTACAGAGGACGTTTACCTATCCTTCCTGTGTGTGTGTGTGTGTGTGTGTGTGTTCGTGCGTGCGTGTAGTAACCCAGAGTTGCTGTTTTAGACATCCACCTTCTTGTTCACAGTAATACCATATTGTAGATAGTGGAGAATACACCCTATATCGTATATCAATATCCAGTCATTGCAGATTGCACCATTTTATGGTCTATATTTGAACTGCCTGAACCAGGACAATATTACAGACTGTTTTCCTTGATGGAGAAAGGCCTAAAGGTGGTGGTTAAGGCTAGTGTTGGTTAGTAGTGTTGGTTAATAGTGTTAATGACTGAAATTAATGACTTACATTTTTGAAGTCGGAAGTTTACATACACTTAGGTTGGAGTCATTTAAACTCGTTTTCAACCACTCTACAAATTTCTTGTTAACAAACTATAGTTTTGCCAAGTCGGTTAGGGCATTTACTTTGTGCATGACACAAGTAATTTTTCCAACAATTGTTTAAAGACAGATTATTTCACTTATATTTCACTGTATCACAATTCCAGTGGGTCAGAAGTTTACATACACTAAGTTCACTGTGCCTTTAAACAGCTTAGAAAATTCCAGAAAATTATGTCATGGCTTTAGAAGCTTCTGATAGGCTAATTGACATAATTTGAGTCAATTGGAGGTGTAACTGTGGATGTATTTCAAGGCCTACCTTCAAACTCATTGTCTCTTTGCTTGACATTATGGGAAAATCAAAAGAAATCAGCCAAGACCTCAGAAAAATAATTGTAGACCTCCACAAGTCTGGTTCATCCTTGGGAGCAATTTCCAAACGCATGAAGGTACCACATTCATCTGTACAAAAAATAGTACACAAGTATAAACACCATGGTACCACACAGCTGTCATACCGCTCAGGAAGGAGACGCATTCTGTCTCCTAGAGATGAACGTACTTTGGTGCGAAAAGTGCAAATCAATCCCAGAACAACAGCAAAGGACCTTGTGAAGATGCTGAAGGAAACAGGTACAAAAGTATCTATATGCACAGTGAAATGAGTCCTATATCGACATAACCTGAAAGGCCGCTCATCAAGGAAGAAGCCACTGCTCCAAAACTGCCATAAAAAAGCCAGACTACGGTTTACAACTGCACATAGGGACAAAGATCGTACTTTTTGGAGAAATATCCTCTGGTCTGATGAAACAAAAATAGAACTGTTTGGCCATCATGACCATCGTTATGTTTGGAGGAAAAAGGGGGAGGCTTGCAAGCTGAAGAACACCATCCCAACCGTGAAGCACTGGGGTGGCAGCATTATGTTGTGGGGGTGCTTTGCTGCAGGAGGGACTGGTGCACTTCACAAAATAGATGTCATCTTGAGGAGGGAAAATTATGTGAATATATTGAAGCAATACTTATTTTCCACCATAATTTGCAATTGAATTCATAAAAAATCCTACAATGTGATTTTTCTCATTTTGTCCGTCATAGTTGAAGTGTACCTATGATGAAAATTACAGGCCTCTCTCATCTTTTTAAGTGGAAGAACTTGCACAATTGGTGGCTGACTAAATACTTTTTTGCCCCACTGTATATACACACATGCCATTTACCACATAGAAGCTAAATATTTTTACAATTTAATTATAGGTAGCCCCTTTTATTTTATTTCAGGCTTTATCTAAATATTGCGCAAACGGAAATACGCAATGGACAAAAAACAATTTCACTTTGTCCTCATCGCTCAGCCACATAATGCCAAGGAATATCTGATGTGCTTTCTGGAATAAGAGCAAGCATATATCGTGGTAGAAAGGGTAATGGAGGATAAAAATGAGTTTCATTCTCTTTTTCTTCGAGGTCACAATAGTTACATAGTCTTTTCTCTTCCATTTCACCACAATACTGACCTGTTTCAGTACGCAGAGGCAATATCCCCGATCTTACCTGTGCACATAGCGATCTCTTGCTTTTAGGTAGGTTATACATAATATATCTCTCACACACAAATTCACCCTTAATCAAACAAAAGGTTTATGATTAACCTTGTATTGTTAGTTAGTAGTGTTGGTTAGTAGTGTTAGTTAGTAGTGTTGTTTAGTAGTGGTAGTTAATAGTGGTAGTGTTGGATAGTAGTGTTAGATGTGTTGCTTAGTAGTGTTGGTTATAAGTGTTTGTTACTAGTGTTAGTAGTATTGGTTAGTAGTTGTGGTTAGTAGTGTTGGTTACTAGTGTTACTACTGTTGGTTAGTAGTGTTGGTTAGTAGTGTTAGTTACTAGTGGTAGTGTTGGTTTGTAGTGTTGGTTACTAGTGTTAGTAGTGTTGGTTTGTAGTGTCGGTTAGTAGTGTTGGTTAGAAGTGTTGGTTACTAGTGTTAGTAGTGTTGGTTACTAGTAGTAGTGTTGGTTACTAGTGATAGTAGTGTTGGTTAGTAGTGTTGGTTAGTAGTGTTGGTTTGAAGTGTTGGTTTGAAGTGTTAGTAGTGTTGGTTAGCAGTGTTGGTTAGAAGTGTTGGTTAGTAGTGTTGGTTAGAAGTGTTGGTTACTAGTGTTAGTAGTGTTGGCTAGTAGTGTTACTAGTGTTAGTTACTAGTGGTAGTGTCGGTTTGTAGTGTTGGTTAGTCGTGTTGGTTAGAAGTCTTGGTTACTAGTGTTAGTAGTGTTGGTTAGAAGTGTCGGTTACTAGTGTTAGTAGTGTTGGTTAGTAGTGTTGGTTAGAAGTGTTGGTTACTAGTGTTAGTAGTGTTGGTTACTAGTGTTAGTAGTTTTGGTTAGAAGTGTTGGTTAGAAGTGTTGGTTACTAGTGTTAGTAGTGTTGGTTAGAAGTGTTGGTTACTAGTGTTGGTTACTAGTGTTAGTAATGTTGGTTATAAGTGTTGGTTACTAGTGTTAGTAGTGTTGGTTAGTAATGTTGGCTAGTAGTGTTACTAGTGTTAGTTACTAGTGGTAGTGTTGGTTTGTAGTGTTGGTTATAAGTGTTAGTAGTGTTGGTTACTAGTGTTAGTAGTGTTGGTTAGTAGTGTTCGTTAGAAGTGTTGGTTACTAGTGTTCATAGTGTTGGTTAGTAGTGCTGGTTAGAAGTGTTGGTTACTAGTGTTAGTAGTGTTGGTTAGTAGTGTTAGTTATGGAGAGGAGGCTCATTTACAACAGACCTGCGGGGTTTTTATGTCCTGACATGTACCAGTATAAACATGTACCAGTATAAACCATCCATAGACATTTACCAGTATAAACCATCCATAGACATGTACCAGTATAAACCATCCATAGACAGGTACCAGTATAAACCATCCATAGACAGGTACCAGTATAAACATGTACCAGTATAAACCATCCATAGACATGTACCAGTATAAACCATCCATAGACAGGTACCAGTATAAACCATCCATAGACATTTACCAGTATAAACCATCCATAGACAGGTACCAGTATAAACCATCCATAGACATTTACCAGTATAAACCATCCATAGACAGGTACCAGTATAAACCATCCATAGACAGGTACCAGTATAAACCATCCATAGACATTTACCAGTATAAACCATCCATAGACAGGTACCAGTATAAACATGTACCAGTATAAACCATCCATAGACATGTACCAGTATAAACCATCCATAGACAGGTACCAGTATAAACCATCCATAGACATTTACCAGTATAAACCATCCATAGACAGGTACCAGTATAAACCATCCATAGACAGGTACCAGTATAAACCATCCATAGACAGGTACCAGTATAAACCATCCATAGACAGGTACCAGTATAAACCATCCATAGACATTTACCAGTATAAACCACCCATAGACAGGTACCAGTATAAACCATCCATAGACATGTACCAGTATAAACCACCCATAGACAGGTACCAGTATAAACCATCCATAGACATTTACCAGTATAAACCATCCATAGACATGTACCAGTATAAACCATCCATAGGCACCTATCCCTCTTAGTGCCGTTACAGGCACACACAGTCCTCATCAGTTACTGTCGAGAAGAGAGAGAGTGCTGGCATCCATCTTGTTTACATCTGCAATGGCTGGCGGTCATATTGATCTCTCTTTTTCTCTCTCTCTGTCAGTGGGATGTTCTTTGATGGGAATCACACCTACATGATCGAGCCTGGAGGAAAGGACCACATCAGCGTGAGTACCTCGGCTAAGCCTGGCCTTGGCCATCCATTCACACATGCGCACACACTCACGTACACACTCACACACACTGTGTAATAGTAGTCGTCTGGAATGAATGGGACTAGAAGCTCTTGCAGACCGGACCGTGAATGCAGATCACAAAGCAGACTACCCTTACGTTACACATCCCATAATTAACATTGACTTCAGAGTAGAGAGATTATCCACTAGGACAGAGCAGAGCTGACCAGCCAGTTAGTTCATGAGGAATAGAGAGTGATATTATTAAGCAATAAGGCACAAGTGGGTGTGATATATGGCCAATATACCACGACTAAGTGATGTTCTTAGGCACGATGCATCGCGGAGTACAGCCTGGATACAGCCCTTAGCCGTGTTATATTTGCCATATACCACAAACCCCCGAGGTGCCTTATTGCTATTATAAACTGGTTATCAATGTAATTACGGCAGGAAAAATACATGTTTTGTCATACCCATGCAATACGGTCTGATATACCACGGCTGTCAGCCAATCAGCATTCAGGACTCTAACCACCCAGTTTATAATACAGTATATGTTTGTATTTATGAGGGAGAGCTGATGGTTTAAAGCAACATCTGTCGCCCTGAGAGAAAAGACCAAGCTCTGATTCTGATGTGTTGATGTGAGAGACACTTTATCTTCTGTGTCTGTGTTTAGGGTGAAGGGAAGAAGGTATATTCGTTTGTGTACAGTGTGTGTGCAGTGTTTCTCCTAGGATTATTTTCAGCCGTGGCGGCAAGGGTAGGGGGGATGAATTACTACTAGCGTTAGCGCAATGACATGCTAGCTGTTCCCATAGACATCCAGTCATTGAGCCAACAACTATCAATTTAAAAATGCATCTTGGCAGAAATATATAAATAAATAATGATGTGTGTGTGTGCGTGTGTGTGTGTGCGTGTATGTTTGTATGTACAGTGGGGCAAAAAAGTATTTAGTCAGCCAACAATTGTGCAAGTTCTCCCACTTAAAAAGATGAGAGAGGCCTGTAATTTTCATCATAGGTACACATCATAGGTACACAGACAAATTTAGAAAAAAAAATCCAGAAAATCACATTGTAAGATTTTTTATGAATTTATTTGCAAATTATGGTGGAAAATAAGTATTTGGTCACCTACAAACAAGCAAGATTTCTGGCTCTCACAGACCTGTAACTTCTTCTTTAAGAGGCTCCTCTGTCCTTCACTCGTTACCTGTATTAATGGCACCTGTTTGAACTTGTTATCAGTATAAAAGACACCTGTCCACAACCTCAAACAGTCACACTCCAAACTCCACTATGGCCAAGACCAAAGAGCTGTCAAAGGACACCAGAAACAAAATTGTAGACCTGCACCAGGCTGGGAAGACTGAATCTGCAATAGGTAAGCAGCTTGGTTTGAAGAAATCAACCGTGGGAACAATTATTAGGAAATGGAAGACATACAAGACCACTGATCATCTCCCTCGATCTGGGGCTCCACGCAAGATCTCACCCCGTGGGGTCAAAATGATCACAAGAACGGTGAGCAAAAATCCCAGAACCACACGGGGGGACCTAGTGAATGACCTGCAGAGTGCTGGGACCAAAGTAACAAAGCCTACCATCAGTAACACACTACGCCACCAGGGACTCAAATCCTGCAGTGCCAGATGTGTCCCCCTGCTTAAGCAGGTACATGTCCAGGCCCGTCTGAAGTTTGCTAGAGAGCATTTGGATGATCCAGAAGAAGATTGGGAGAATGTCATATGGTCAGATGAAACCAAAATATAACTTTTTGGTAAAGACTCAACTCGTCATGTTTGGAGGACAAAGAATGCCGAATTTCATCCAAAGAACACCATACCTACTGTGAAGCATGGGGGTGGAAACATCATGCTTTGGGGCTGTTTTTCTGCAAAGGGACCAGGACGACTGATCCATGTAAAGGAATGAATGAATGGGGCCATGTATCGTGAGATTTTGAGTGAAAACATCCTTCCATCAGCAAGGGCATTGAAGATGAAACGTGGCTGGGTCTTTCAGCATGACAATGATCCCAAACACACTGCCCGGGCAATGAAGGAGTGGCTTCGTAAGAAGCATTTCAAGGTCCTGGAGTGGCTTAGCCAGTCTCCAGATCTCAACCCCATAGAAAATCTTTGGAGGGAGTTGAAAGTCCGTGTTGCCCAGCAACAGCCCCAAAACATCACTGCTCTAGAAGAGATCTGTATGGAGGAATCGGCCAAAATACCAGCAACAGTGTGTGAAACCTAGTGAAGACTTACAGAAAACGTTTGACCTCTGTCATTGCCAACAAAGGGTATATAACACAGTATTGAGATAAACTTTTGTTATTGACCAAATACTTATTTTCCACCATAATTTTCAAATAAATTCATAAAAAATCCTACAATGTGATTTTCTGGATTTTTTCCCCTCATTTTGTCTGTCATAGTTGAAGTGTACCTATGATGAAAATTACAGGCTTCTCTCATCTTTTTAAGTGGGAGAACTTGCACAATTGGTGGCTGACTAAATACTTTTTTGCCCCACTGTATGAGTGTGTGTGTGCGTGTGTCTGTATTTGTGTGTGTGAGCGAGCACAAGTGCCCGTGCGGGTTTGTGTGTGTATGTTTTTCAGTCATATAGAGCCACCTTCTTAAAATGCATATCCATCTGACAGGTTTACCACCTTATGGTGGAGAGAAGACAAGAGAAGAGGAGAGAGAGGAGAGAGAGAGAGGGGAGAGAGAGGGGGAGGAGAGGGGAGAGGAGAGGGGAGAGAGAGAGACGAGAGAGAGAGAGAGAGGAGAGAGAGAGGAGAGGGGAGAGAGAGGAGAGGGGAGAGAGAGAGAGGAGAGAGAGGAGAGCGTAAAATGAGAAGGACGTGAAATGAGTCAGGGAGAAGGAGGGAAGAATAGAGAAAAAGGGAGAAAAGAATGAACAGAGAGAGTGGGAATGAGGGCGAGAGGAATGGACATGAGACAGTGGGAGTGAGGGAGAGAGGAATGGACAGACAGTGGGAGTGAGGGAGAGGAATAGACAGAGACAGTGGGAGTGAGGGAGAGGGAGAGAGGAATGGACAGACAGTGGGAGTGATGGAGAGGAATAGACAGAGACAGCGGGAGTGAGGGAGAATGAGGGGGTGAGAGAGAAACAGAAATGAACAACACTGGGAGCCTGTGGCTTTGTGGCATCTGCTTTAGCAGCCTCCTTCATCCTTCCTTCCCTCCCTATCTTCCTCTCCTTCTCTCCCTCTGTCATTCCTCTGTAGTCTTCCTGGAGGAACAGAATTATTGAAGCAATGGAGTGAGTGGGAGAACGAGGGAAAATTGCACTCCAAGATCTCTTAACTCAGAAAATCTCTGCAGCGCTCTGCTCGACACACACACACACACAGTGTGGCATCTATAAGTTGTTAGCCGTTAGCATCCTGGCTCCAGGAAAAGGCCATGCTGTGCTGCTGTCAAGCCCAGTGTTGGCCGTCAGTTTCTGGGCTTAGAGCTGCTGATACGCCTGCCTTCTTGGGGCTACTCTCTCTCTCTCTCTGACAGTCTGCTTGGTGTGCAGTTCATTCTAAGAGGCTTGTCACACAGACACCTGCTGGAAAGATCAAGTAGTGGCCTCCCTGTCCTGCATGCCAAGTTTGATACTCACACATACTCACCCACAGACACGCACACACAGCTGTACTTGCATCCTCTCTGCAGTGTTCTGTTTGTACACCCTCTGTCAGCAGACATTGTTTTAAAAGTTTTTTTTAGCGTTCCCCTTCACCCTGCTTCAGTGTGTGTGTGTGTGTGTGTGTGTGTGCGTGTGTGTGTGTGTGTGTGTGTGTTCTCAGATGCTCTCAGGCAGTAGTGTTAGGTAAACAAACCCCACAGCTCTCTCTGTGTGCCTGTCTGTCAGCCAGTCTGTTTTAGAATAAAGTATTTACACAACTGTCAGTCAATCTAGTTTACAGAGCTCTTCACAAAATAATGGTAGACCCACATCTAAAACCCAGACGTGTTCACACAAATAGCAAGCGAAAAAACAGCTTCCAAGCTGACACCTGGCTGATCCGGTGATATGATCCGGTTGGATGTGACTTTTACGGCATGGCAGTTTGGGTGTGTGTGTGGCGGCATAACTCCTGTCTGCCATATGGCTAATCCATCTGCCCTCCTTCAGCCTGGACAGAACCACCAAGCCAGGCAGCAGGAAGGCAGCCAAGAGGAGCCAGAACCAGGGAGCCAGGCCATAGGAAGGCAGCCAAGAGGAACCAGGCAGCAGGAAGGCAGCTAAGGGGGACCAGAACCAGGGAGCCAGGCAGTAGGAAGGCAGCCAAGAGGAACCAGAACCAGGGAGCCAGGCAGCAGGAAGGGAGCCAAGAGTTACCAGAAGCAGGGAGCCAGCCAGTAGGAAGGCAGTCTAGAGGAGCCAGAACCAGGGAGCCAAAAGTAACCAGAAGCAGGGAGCCAGCCAGTAGGAAGGCAGCCAAGAGGAGCCAGAACCAGGGAGCCAGGCAGTAGGAAGGCAGCCAAGAGGAACCAGAACCAGGGAGCCAGGCAGTAGGAAGGCAGCCAAGAGGAACCAGAACCAGGGAGCCAGGCAGTAGGAAGGCAGCCAAGAGGAACCAGAACCAGGGAGCCAGGCAGTAGGAAGGCAGCCAAGAGGAACCAGAACCAGGGAGCCAGGCAGTAGGAAGGCAGCCAAGAGGAACCAGAACCAGGGAGCCAGGCAGAAGGAAGGCAGTCTAGAGGAGCCAGAACCAGGGAGCCAGGCCATAGAAAGGCAGCCAAGAGGAACCAGGCAGCAGGAAGGCAGCTAAGGGGGACCAGAACCAGGGAGCCAGGCAGTAGGAAGGCAGCCAAGATGAGCCAGAACCAGGGAGCCAGGCAGCAGGAAGGGAGCCAAGAGTTACCAGAAGCAGGGAGCCAGCCAGTAGGAAGGCAGTCTAGAGGAGCCAGAACCAGGGAGCCAAAAGTAACCAGAAGCAGGGAGCCAGCCAGTAGGAAGGCAGCCAAGAGGAGCCAGAACCAGGGAGCCAGGCAGTAGGAAGGCAGCCAAGAGGAACCAGAACCAGGGAGCCAGGCAGTAGGAAGGCAGCCAAGAGGAACCAGAACCAGGGAGCCAGGCAGTAGGAAGGCAGCCAAGAGGAACCAGAACCAGGGAGCCAGGCAGTAGGAAGGCAGCCAAGAGGAACCAGAACCAGGGAGCCAGGCAGTAGGAAGGCAGCCAAGAGGAACCAGAACCAGGGAGCCAGGCAGAAGGAAGGCAGTCTAGAGGAGCCAGAACCAGGGAGCCAGGCCATAGAAAGGCAGCCAAGAGGAACCAGGCAGCAGGAAGGCAGCTAAGGGGGACCAGAACCAGGGAGCCAGGCAGTAGGAAGGCAGCCAAGATGAGCCAGAACCAGGGAGCCAGGCAGCAGGAAGGGAGCCAAGAGTTACCAGAAGCAGGGAGCCAGCCAGTAGGAAGGCAGTCTAGAGGAGCCAGAACCAGGGAGCCAAAAGTAACCAGAAGCAGGGAGCCAGCCAGTAGGAAGGCAGCCAAGAGGAGCCAGAACCAGGGAGCCAGGCAGAAGGAAGGGAGCCAAGAGGGACCAGAACCAGGGAGCCAGCCAGTAGGAAGGGAGCCAAGAGGGACCAGAACCAGGGAGCCAGGCAGAAGGAAGGGAGCCAAGAGTAACCAGAAACAGGGAGTCAGGCAGCAGGAAGGGAGCCAAGAGGAACCAGAACCATGGAGCCAGGTAGCAGGAAGGGAGCCAAGAGGAACCAGAACCATGGAGTCAGGCAGCAGGAAGGGAGCCAAGAGGAACCAGGCAGCAGGAAGGGAGCCAAGAGGAACCAGAACCATGGAGCCAGGCAACAGGAAGGTAGCCAAGAGGAACCAGGCAGCAGGAAGGGAGCCAAGAGGCTGACTAACATGGCTCTGTGTGGGCAGGATGTTGGGACTGGGATTCTGGGATCGGTTCTCTGCAAGATGCTGCTGCTGTAGCAAAATCTGTGTGTTTGTGTGTGTGTGTGTGTGTGTGTGTGTTTGTTTGTGTGTGTGTAGGAGGGAGTTTATGCTGAGCTGTCTTTGTACAGAACACCATATGTCTGGGTTGTGCCACCCCCTGCCCTGCCCCCACCTGCACTGCCTGTCTCAATAAAATATGGATGTTATTATAGGGAATGTGAAATAAAGCTTCCATGTTTGGTCAATCCTCTCCTTTGCATAGAAATATGATTAACAGAATGTATAGATATGGTTGTCTCTCCCTTGTGATACTTCATGGGTGCACCGTAATGGTGTCTGTCTGGATTGTGTACATCTGTGGGCTGTTAGTACTCAGAGCACATAGAAAGGTTGTGGTGATCAGCATCACAGAATGTAACATTCCAAAAACAGCCCTTCCTGGATGGTGGATTGGCTGGCTTACAAAGAACCAGTCATCTCAATGGGGATACTCAGTGGATTCCCTCTCTGTACCCAGGACTTCCCAGACTACCCAGTCCCTCAGGCTGTGCTGGGGCCAGGGCTGGTTGGGGAGGTGTGGGGGATGGCGCTGGATGGAGACGTAGTGGTGAGGGTGGAGGGTGTGAAGACAGGGGGGTGAAGCTGATAGCCTATGAATGTGCAGGCTTGGAGGGTAGTGGTGGTGAGGGGGTTGAGGACTAGGGGGATCCTTTGTGGCCTTTATCCAACCCCCTTCATGCACTCTGATGCAACACAAACACACACACACACACACACACAAACACAGGGCAAATCCTTGGAACTCCTAAGCCTGAATGAAAGGGGTGCTGCCCCCCCACCCCCACTCTATATTAATTCATCCGAGATACGGTCTCCCCCATCAACCCAGGCCACGCCCTGTTCTTTTGTCCAAGGACATCTGAGCCCATCTGTGTGAGACCCTAATCCTACTCACGACACACACCCCGTGGCTGCCTGTGTATGTGTGTGTTTGTAGGCAGTTGTCCCCCCAAACTGCTATCCTACCTTACCAAAAAGGGATTCATCAGGAAACAAAGACAATTGGACAAGAGAATCTCATTTGAGATTACTGTTTCTTAACAAAGTCCAAACATTAACCAGCATATTCATGTGTACAAAACATTATTCTACATAGCTCACATATTCTGAAATGAAACCGCATATTAATACACTGCTCAAAAAAATAAAGGGAACACTAAAATAACACATCCTAGATCTGAATGAATGAAATATTCTTATTAAATACATTTTTCTTTACATAGTTGAATGTGCTGACAACAATATCAAACAAAACTATCAATGGAAATCAAATTTATCAACCCATGGAGGTCTGGATTTGGAGTCACACTAAAATGAAAGTGGAAAACCACACTACAGGCTGATCCAACTTTGATGTAATGTCCTTAAAACAAGTCAAAATGAGGCTCAGTAGTGTGTGTGGCCTCCACGTGCCTGTATGACCTCCCTACAACGCCTGGGCATGCTCCTGATGGGGTGGCGGATGGTCTCCTGAGGGATCTCCTCCCAGACCTGGACTAAAGCATCCACCAACTCCTGGACAGTCTGTGGTGCAACGTGGCGTTGGTGGATGGAGCGAGACATAATGTCCCAGATGTGCTCAATTGGATTCAGGTCTGGGGAACGGGCAGGCCAGTCCATAGCATCAATGCCTTCCTCTTGCAGGAACTGCTGACACACTCCAGCCACATGAGGTCTAGCATTGTCTTGCATTAGGAGGAACCCAGGGCCAACCGCACCAGCATATGGTCTCACAAGGGGTCTGAGTATCTCATCTTGGTACCTAATGGCTGTCAGGCTACCTCTGGCGAGCACATGGAGGGCTGTGCAGCCCCCCCTAAGAAATGCCACCCTACACCATGACTGACCCACCGCCAAACCGGTCATGCTGGAGGATGTTGCAGGCAGCAGAACGTTCTCCACGGCGTCTCCAGACTCTGTCACGTCTGTCACACGTGCTCAGTGTGAACCTGCTTTCATCTGTGAAGAGCACAGGGCGCCAGTGGCGAATTTGCCAATCTTGGTGTTCTCTGGAAAATGCAAAACGTCCTGCACGGTGTTGGGCTGTAAGCACAACCCCCACCTGTGGACGTCGGGCCCTCATACCACCCTCATGGAGTCTGTTTCTGACCGTTTGAGCAGACACATGCACATTTGTGGCCTGCTGGAGGTCATTTTGCAGGGCTCTGGCAGTGCTCCTCCTGCTCCTCCTTGCACAAAGGCGGAGGTAGCGGCCCTGCTGCTGGGTTGTTGCCCTCCTACGGCCTCCCCCACATCTCCTGATGTACTGGCCTGTCTCCTGGTAGCGCCTCCATGCTCTGAACACTACGCTGACAGACACAGCAAACCTTCTTGCCACAGCTTGCATTGATGTTCCATCCTGGATGAGCTGCACTACCTGAGCCACTTGTGTGGGTTGTAGACTTCGTCTCATGCTACCACTAGAGTGAAAGCACAGCCAGCATTCAAAAGTGACCAAAACATCAGCCAGGAAGCATAGGAAAGGAGAAGTGGTCTGTGGTCACCACCTGCAGAACCACTCCTTTATTGGGGGTGTCTTGCTAATTGCCTATAATTTCCTTCCTGCACTGATGTGGAGGAAGCTGTTCTCTATGGACAAAGGCTGAGTTGGTTTAGGCCTCCCTGCGTGTGAGTGCTCCCAAGAGGTCTGGACCTTTATGGCAGACCTTCAGAGCATGGTTGCTGGTTCAAGCCCATTTAAATAGTACTGGTGTAGTTTGTTCATACTGTTATTACACAGTGTTCTATTCAGGCCCAGTCCCTAAAGGAAACACCATTTTATCAGTGGCAGGAACTAACTCCCTCCGGTTGGAAGAAACCTACTCTCAACTCGTCATTGTCTTTGCTACCAGAAGGTGAACTATAGTCTTGTCTCTGCTCTTCATGCTGCTTCAGTCCTTACCAGAACAATATGTCTGTCTTGGTTCAGAAGAGTGTAGTCAGGGTAACCAGAACAATATGTCTGTCTTGGTTCAGAAGAGTGTAGCCAGGGTTACCAGAACAATATGTCTGTCTTGGTTCAGAAGAGTGTAGCCAGGGTTACCAGAACAATATGTCTGTCTTGGTTCAGAAGTGTGTAGCCAGGGTTACCAGAACAATATGTCTGTCTTGGTTCAGAGTGTAGCCAGGGTTACCAGAACAATATGTCTGTCTTGGTTCAGAAGAGTGTAGCCAGGGTTACCAGAACAATATGTCTGTCTTGGTTCAGAGTGTAGCCAGGGTTACCAGAACAATATGTCTGTCTTGGTTCAGAAGAGTGTAGTCAGGGTTACCAGAACAATATGTCTGTCTTGGTTCAGAAGAGTGTAGCCAGGGTTACCAGAACAATATGTATGTCTTGGTTCAGAGTGTAGCCAGGGTAACCAGAACAATATGTCTGTCTTGGTTCAGAGTGTAGCCAGGGTTACCAGAACAATATGTCTGTCTTGGTTCAGAGTGTAGCCAGGGTAACCAGAACAATATTTCTGTCTTGGTTCAGAGTGTAGCCAGGGTTTCCAGAACAATATGTCTGTCTTGGTTCAGAGTGTAGCCAGGGTAACCAGAACAATATTTCTGTCTTGGTTCAGAGTGTAGTCAGGGTAACCAGAACAATATGTCTGTCTTGGTTCAGAGTGTAGCCAGGGTAACCAGAACAATATTTTTGTCTTGGTTCAGAGTGTAGCCAGGGTTACCAGAACAATATTTCTGTCTTGGTTCAGAGTGTAGCCAGGGTTACCAAAACAATATGTCTGTCTTGGTTCAGAGTGTAGCCAGGGTAACCAGAACAATATGTCTGTCTTGGTTCAGAGTGTAGCCAGGGTTATCAGAACAATATGTCTGTCTTGGTTCAGAAGAGTGTAGTCAGGGTTACCAGAACAATATGTCTGTCTTGGTTCAGAAGAGTGTAGCCAGGGTTACCAGAACAATATGTCTGTCTTGGTTCAGAAGAGTGTAGCCAGGGTTACCAGAACAATATGTTTGTCTTGGTTCAGAAGAGTGTAGCCAGGGTTACCAGAACAATATGTCTGTCTTGGTTCAGAAGAGTGTAGCCAGGGATACCAGAACAATATTTCTGTCTTGGTTCAGAGTGTAGCCAGGGTTACCAGAACAATATGTCTGTCTTGGTTCAGAAGAGTGTAGCCAGGGTTACCAGAACAATATGTCTGTCTTGGTTCAGAGTGTAGTCAGGGTTACCAGAACAATATGTCTGTCTTGGTTCAGAAGAGTGTAGTCAGGGTTACCAGAACAATATGTCTGTCTTGGTTCAGAGTGTAGCCAGGGTTTCCAGAACAATATGTCTGTCTTGGTTCAGAGTGTAGCCAGGGTAACCAGAACAATATTTCTGTCTTGGTTCAGAGTGTAGCCAGAACAATATGTCTGTCTTGGTTCAGAGTGTAGCCAGGGTTACCAGAACAATATGTCTGTCTTGGTTCAGAGTGTAGCCAGGGTTACCAGAACAATATGTCTGTCTTGGTTCAGAGTGTAGCCAGGGTTACCAGAACAATATGTCTGTCTTGGTTCAGAGTGTAGCCAGGGTTACCAGAACAATATGTCTGTCTTGGTTCAGAGTGTAGCCAGGGTTACCAGAACAATATGTATTGGTTCAGAGTGTAGCCAGGGTAACCAGAACAATATGTCTTGGTTCAGAAGAGTGTAGCCAGGGTTACCAGAACAATATGTCTGTCTTGGTTCAGAGTGTAGCCAGGGTTACCAGAACAATATGTCTGTCTTGGTTCAGAGTGTAGCCAGGGTTACCAGAACAATATGTCTGTCTTGGGTCAGAGTGTAGCCAGGGTTACCAGAACAATATGTCTGTCTTGGTTCAGAAGAGTGTAGCCAGGGTTACCAGAACAATATGTCTGTCTTGGTTCAGAGTGTAGCCAGGGTTACCAGAACAATATGTCTGTCTTGGTTCAGAGTGTAGCCAGGGTTTCCAGAACAATATGTCTGTCTTGGTTCAGAGTGTAGCCAGGGTAACCAGAACAATATTTCTGTCTTGGTTCAGAGTGTAGCCAGAACAATATGTCTGTCTTGGTTCAGAGTGTAGCCAGGGTTACCAGAACAATATGTCTGTCTTGGTTCAGAGTGTAGCCAGGGTTACCAGAACAATATGTCTGTCTTGGTTCAGAGTGTAGCCAGGGTTACCAGAACAATATGTCTGTCTTGGTTCAGAGTGTAGCCAGGGTTACCAGAACAATATGTCTGTCTTGGTTCAGAGTGTAGCCAGGGTTACCAGAACAATATGTCTGTCTTGGTTCAGAGTGTAGCCAGGGTTATCAGAACAACATGTCTGTCTTGGTTCAGAAGAGTGTAGCCAGGGTTACCAGAACAATATGTCTGTCTTGGTTCAGAGTGTAGCCAGGGTTATCAGAACAACATGTCTGTCTTGGTTCAGAAGAGTGTAGCCAGGGTTATCAGAACAATATGTCTGTCTTGGTTCAGAGTGTAGCCAGGGTTACCAGAACAATATGTCTGTCTTGGTTCGGAAGAGTGTAGCCAGGGTTACCAGAACAATATGTCTGTCTTGGTTCAGAGTGTAGCCAGGGTTATCAGAACAATATGTCTGTCTTGGTTCAGAAGAGTGTAGTCAGGGTTACCAGAACAATATGTCTGTCTTGGTTCAGAAGAGTGTAGCCAGGGTTACCAGAACAATATGTCTGTCTTGGTTCAGAGTGTAGCCAGGGTAACCAGAACAATATGTCTGTCTTGGTTCAGAGTGTAGCCAGGGTTTCCAGAACAATATGTCTTGGTTCAGAGTGTAGCCAGGGTAACCAGAACAATATGTCTTGGTTCAGAAGAGTGTAGCCAGGGTTACCAGAACAATATGTCTGTCTTGGTTCAGAGTGTAGCCAGGGTTACCAGAACAATATATCTGTCTTGGTTCAGAGTGTAGCCAGTGTTATCAGAACAATATGTCTGTCTTGGTTCAGAAGAGTGTAGCCAGGGTTACCAGAACAATATGTCTGTCTTGGTTCAGAGTGTAGCCAGGGTAACCAGAACAATATGTCTGTCTTGGTTCAGAGTGTAGCCAGGGTTATCAGAACAATATGTCTGTCTTGGTTCAGAAGAGTGTAGCCAGGGTTACCAGAACAATATGTCTGTCTTGGTTCAGAAGAGTGTAGCCAGGGTTACCAGAACAATATGTCTGTCTTGGTTCAGAGTGTAGCCAGGGTAACCAGAACAATATGTCTGTCTTGGTTCAGAGTGTAGCCAGGGTTACCAGAACAATATGTCTGTCTTGGTTCAGAGTGTAGCCAGGGTTACCAGAACAATATGTCTGTCTTGGTTCAGAGTGTAGCCAGGGTTACCAGAACAATATGTCTGTCTTGGTTCAGAGTGTAGCCAGGGTTACCAGAACAATATGTCTTGGTTCAGAGTGTAGCCAGGGTTACCAGAACAATATGTCTGTCTTGGTTCAGAGTGTAGCCAGGGTAACCAGAACAATATGTCTGTCTTGGTTCAGAGTGTAGCCAGGGTTATCAGAACAATATGTCTGTCTTGGTTCAGAAGAGTATAGTCAGGGTTACCAGAACAATATGTCTGTCTTGGTTCAGAGTGTAGCCAGGGTTACCAGAACAATATGTCTGTCTTGGTTCAGAGTGTAGCCAGTGTTACCAGAACAATATGTCTGTCTTGGTTCAGAAGAGTGTAGCCAGGGTTACCAGAACAATATGTCTGTCTTGGTTCAGAGTGTAGCCAGGGTAACCAGAACAATATGTCTGTCTTGGTTCAGAGTGTAGCCAGGGTTATCAGAACAATATGTCTGTCTTGGTTCAGAAGAGTATAGTCAGGGTTACCAGAACAATATGTCTGTCTTGGTTCAGAGTGTAGCCAGGGTTACCAGAACAATATGTCTGTCTTGGTTCAGAGTGTAGCCAGGGTAAACAGAACAATATGTCTGTCTTGGTTCAGAAGAGTGTAGCCAGGGTTACCAGAACAATATGTCTGTCTTGGTTCAGAGTGTAGCCAGGGTTACCAGAACAATATGTCTGTCTTGGTTCAGAGTGTAGCCAGGGAACAGTTCTTAGTGGACCTTACAGAGTCAAAAATCCTTTGGTCTCCTCAGCCTTCGGTGACAGCTAGCCTCTCAGCGGGTTGCTAACGCTCACGGTCCACTCTGTCTGTCACTCTAATGTGACAGTGGACGTCCTGGGGTCAGACAAGGCTCTCTGTGTGTGTGTGTCAGTCTCGAGGCGAGGCAGCATGCTGTCATCACCATCTCTGAATCAAACAATAATAACAAACTGACCTGGTGAGAAAAACTGAAAACTAAAAAGTGTTGTCAGGTTTTTCTAGGCCCTATATTTCCATTTACTGTGTCACTATGTGTCGCTGACTGTGTAAATAGGATGGACCAGCAACCAACACTGCTCCCTGGAATATGTACGAATCATAGCCTATTAGCCCGTAAAGGATTTTTTAAATAAATGCTTTAAAATGCACTTTTCCCAAAGGCCACAAAATGTCTCATTTCCATCCGTCTTTCAATTAGCAACTCATTGGGCGAGTTACATCCGACCTATCCAGCCCTACATATCAATGCAGATCAAGGCGAGGATACTGTTGGTGAACAGAACTTACAGCCCATTAATCACTACTCTGACTAATCAACAAAGTGCCAAAGTGGAGCAATAACCAGCTGACACAGCACTAACCCTGAGGACCGGAAACAACCCATTACCCTGCTGCTTGTAATCCAATCTGCCTGCCAGATAAACCCAGCTCCATCTCAACCAGCCCTCTCTCTCAGGTTCACCCAGTTCAAATCACAGCACGCCAGCCGGCTAAATGACTCCAACTAATACATTCACTCAGATTCACTGCAAACAGGTGACTAATTTTAGTGTGGCCTTTCTCTGGCCCTGTTAATCATGTTAAGTACTTAGTAATGGTAAATACATCTCTGGTGGTACTGCGACACCAGTATTAGTCATTGTCGGCCGTGGCGAGGAACACAGTGTAATTAGATACAATTTTTATTGAGAAAAGGGTCTGGTGAACAAAGACATTTTCCATAGAGATAAGAACAGACTGTACATGCAGCACTGCAACAGAGAGAGCATGTCGGATACGTTACGGCTGATACAAAGGGTATTTAAGATTAAATCAACACACGAGTTAGTGGACAGTTTGGTCAAAACTAGTGTTTAGGGATAGAATGCAACAGAAATCACAGAATCCTTTCTCTAGATTGTAGAATCATAAGAGGCCCAGTGCATTCAGTCAGTGTTCTACCATTTTAGAACCAGCACATCCAATGGAATGTGATGTTACAGTGTAGTGAACCCCCCTTCATGTGAAATCAATGACAGTTTAACTTTTTATTTATCTAGGCAAGTCAGTTAAGAACACATTCTTATTTACAATGACAATGCCTACCCCAGACAATGCTGGGCCAATTGTGCACCGCCCTATGGGACTCCCAATCATGGAGATACAGCCTGGAATCGAACCAGGGTCTGTAGTGACACCTCTAGCACTGAGATGCTGCGCCACTCAAGGAGCCCAGTAGTGGATGAATGAAGTGGAAACAAGAGTAGCTCTACGTTTGCTTACACAGCTCAGTGTAGACTTACAATTTGACAAAAAGGACAGGCGACAGATGGCAGTGTTCTGGAGCTAAAATAAGATGTTCATTTTGACGTTCCTTTGGTCTGAATAGCAGACAGAGGAGCAGTATGTGTTCTGGTTCAATCATATCTCCCAGGCACCTTAACAAAGGAGACAGGTCAACAACTACCTTCATGATATTGCACTTTGTGACATCTGCCGATGTAAAAAGGGCTTTATACATTTGATTGATGTACGGTGGCATCATGATATGTGTACATATAAAAAGTCATGGCCTTAGAGCCACTGCTGTACTGTAGATGGGTAAATAGGATGAGTCATTAGGACATTCCCATGTCATCTCACATGTTACAGCATATTATATTTACATTTCTTCACAGACCAACAATATGAACAACACACATTAAAACAACAGGCACAACAAAGACATCACTGTCAGTGTCACTCCCTTTTACCTCACAGTTTAGTTCATTTTGAAATATTAGTGAACAATATACAGTGTAGAAATGCTATGAGGTTTCAAGCAGATTTACATTAAGAAGAGATGTACAAATCGGTGTGATTAGAAAATATTGTTTTCAATCAAAATATAACAGTGAATTCAGACTTCATTATGGGGCATCTCTGGTGTCCTTTCACCAGATGTGGAGCCTGCATACTAAACTGTGTCTAACAGTGCAGTGCTTGGTTGAGTGACGCACAGTTGTATTTCTAGTGCAGACTGACCAACAGTCATATCCTTCACTGACAGTACACACCCTTTACAGGAGACAGGACAGCTAAATGGAACCATGACTCAGTGTTCTTGCAGCAGCCCTCCCTCCCTCAGAGGCCTTGTGTTAGAACAGGGATGTCTATCTCTATGCCAGACATGCGTGAGCGTGTGGAGTAGCGGTGGCCTATGTAGCTGGGGGCGTAGCCCACCTGAGAGGGTGCATAACTCTGGGACGGGGCATAGCTGTAAGCCTGGTTGTGTCCCACCTCTGACCCATACCCATCCAGGGCTGACATCTGGGACATATAGACCTGCTGAGGCTGCTGGGCCAGTGTGGCTACGCTCTGAGGGTAGCCCTGGGAGGGAGCGTAGGGCTGGGCATCCATCACAGTGGGGACGTACCCCTGTGGAGGGAAGGTCTGAGGGGGTCCATAGACAGGGGAGGGGGGGTACCCGTTGGCTGTGAGGGGCTGGGTGGAGAGGGAGTTAGGGAGAGGCAGCCAGAAGGGAGAGGGTAGCTTCTTACACATGCAGTACCACATGAACATCAGCAGGGCGGCGAGCATGAGGCCGCCGGAACAGCCGATGGCCACGTAGACCGCGAACCCATCTGAGAAGATGCGGTCGTACCTGATGTTCATCTCTTTGGTCCGGAAGAGGAACCACACGGAAGGCGCAAGGGCGATAGCACCGCCCAGGAACAGGAACATCCCGGCCACTAGGTGGCAGCCTGCGCTGTTGACCAGACAGCGGGTACTCTTGATGTCTGTCTCAGCCTTATCAGAGCAGCAGCAGGTCTTAGACATGCCTGCCATACACAGCACCAGGGCCAGGGAGCCAAACAGTAGCCCAGTCGGCAGGCAGAACTGGAGCAGTCTCAGGTCCAACTGGTCCACTTTAGAATACCACTGTGGGGAGAAGGAATAAATGAGAAGTGATTTATGCAAATCTCAAATGGCAACCTGTTTCATGTAGAGTGCACTACTTTAGAGCCCTATGTGGCAGTGCACCATATGGGGGGAATATGGGATGCTGTATGTCCTTATGATTGTGCGATCATCAGACCTGTACCTCTGAGTCGTAGTAGTAGCAGCCAGAGTAGCCATCTTGTTTCACACACTTGGCCCACAGGCCATCATAGACGCTGATGTTCTTGGCGTTTTTGTTGAAGGTGACAAGCCGTGTCACTCGCCACTGTGGGATCAGCGCCGCCACAGCGATGCCGCCCACGGAGATGAAGGCGATGATGAAGGAGAAGGCATTGGTGGCGTGGATGTCCCTGCACGACATAGCCGCCGCAGATAGGAGGTGATGTCAACAGGACTTCCTGTTCTTTTGGATAAAGAGAGAAAGGGAAAACGAGGGAGATCAGTACTCAGTCAGATGAACTGGGCATCCAGATTTAGCTCTGAATATAAATAGAGGTGACATAGCATTTCCTATTCTGCATGGCAGGGAGACCTTTCTGCTTGACAACAATCCCCAGCATTACACTGTACTCTTCAACAGCATCAAAGTTTACGCCACTGAGGGAGGTGACCCAGCTACAGGCAAACCCCTTATATGTTCCTATTCACTAACACAGTTGACCTAGAATCTGCATGTGACTGAAAACAATGCTCTCATTTCATTGGAACTCAGACACTTACAAACTAAGCCTATTAGGCAAGTACTGTAGTACTACTCCACAACAGGGGCTGTCCAGAAAAACAATAGACAATAGACTGGACTACCCTTTACTACCGTTGACAATGGTTGTTGTGCCGTAATGCTTCTCAATGCAGTAAACTCAATTGTCTCAAAGTAGAACCAGTTATTTACCAATGTATAACTGGCTCACTATGTTTACAGCGCTGGAATATAACATTAACTTACTGTGTGGATGTTCTACGGAGCAGACTAGCATAACATGACAGACACGTAATAAGAATTCAGTAGTGAATGTGTGTAGTCAGTGCCCAGCTAGCTAATTAGCTAGTTAGCCCACTAACCTACTTTAGTTGTTCTCCCCGTATGCTTGTGAAGTTGTGGATATGTAATTTATCTGTGATATCTCCTACATGCAGTTGTTCAAACAATGTTGATACAAGTTAGCAATCATTAACCAGCTGACTAGCTAGCTAGCTAATAATAAGTTAGCATCAGCTAACGTTAACTAGAAACCTGTTGCGCCCTGGATTGTCGAAAAGATGGGACTAGCTAGCTAAACGCTAGAGCTCACAGAAGCTCAACTGACTCTATGAAAAAGAGAGGTCGAACTTCATACCTTTGATTTGTGTAACGTTAACGCGTTTATTAGGGAGAAATCTCAGCCATTCCAATTCGTTGTTAGTTTTTCAGTTCCAAGGAGCTGCTTCCCGTCCGTAGCGCACTCGCTTCTTGCGCGTCCCCGTGGTTGGCAAGAGAATGTGACGTCACCCGCACGTTCATATTCACATTGTACTGGCCTTGGTCTGTGTGGTTGATGATGACAGACAGCGCACTTTATTCAATTTATATGAATATACATGGTTGGATGATTTTAAAAAATATATACAAAAAAAGAGAGAATAAATGAATAATGACCCACCACCTTTCTTTCTAATGTCTTGCAGGGTGATGTCCAGATCCACATGATCTATAAATCAGCAGGACAAGAGGCAGCAGCATACTTCCTTCCTATTGGTAAGGTATCTGCTGTAAGAGTTATGAGGGGTGGATTAAATTAACGAACTATTGGAAAACTGACAAATAAAATAAATATTGCAAAACTATTAGTTCTGGCCACCCAATCTGATTGGTTACCATGAGTTGCAGCTGAACCAATATCCAGTATCAGAGCCGTAGGCCTATAGAAAAACATAAGCCGGAGTAAACATAATATAGAACTGCATAGCTTGGTTACTGTTAGATGTGGAGAACGTTATAGTGAATGTTATAACCCCATACGCTAACAAACAATAATACACTAACCCTCCTTTGTTTTTGTTTTTCCCCAGTTGACCTCCCAGAGCCTCCTTTCCCCAGCCCTCCATTTCCTGGGTCAAAGGTCGTCCACAGGAGGAAGAAGAGACAGGTGAGTGAGAACTGTAGAATGCCCCAGGTTTTACTCCTACTATCCTTATGGCCACAGTTATGGATGAGTCATAATTTACTTTAACTGGGGAAGGAATGCTGAGAAAGGAGTCATCTTGAGTTCAGTCATGTGTGTGGTGTGTGTGGTTGTGTGTGTGTGTGGTTGAGAGAGTGTGTGGTGTGTCTGTGTGGTTGAGAGAGTTTGTGCGGTGTGTGTTTGAGAGAGTGTGTGTGGTGTGTGTGTGTGTGTGTGGTTGAGAGAGTGTGTGGTGTGTGTGTGTGGTTGAGAGAGTGTGTGTGGTGTGTGTTTGAGAGAGTGTGTGTGGTGTGTGTGTGTGTGTGTGGTTGAGAGAGTGTGTGTGTTGTGTGTGTGTGTGGTTGAGAGAGTGTGTGTGTTGTGTGTGTGTGTGGTTGAGAGAGTGTGTGTGTTGTGTGTGGTTGAGAGAGTGTGTGTGTTGTGTGTGTGTGGTTGAGAGAGTGTGTGTGTTGTGTGTGTGTGGTTGAGAGAGTGTGTGTGTTGTGTGTGGTTGAGAGAGTGTGTGTGTGTTGTGTGTGTGTGGTTGAGAGAGTGTGTATACTATATAATCGTGCATGCTTATGTGTGTCTGTATGAGTGTGTTGGAGATAATTAAATAGTGCTCTGTGTGTTCTTCACGTTGTTGACTTTGCATTCTGTATGTTAATTCACTGAGGTAGAAATGAAGGTGATTTCCTTGTCACCCCTCTCATCCTCTTGTTATAAGATATTCACCATGTGAGTGAAGGTTGTTCTCTGTGGCTCCTCATCCTCCAGACAGACAAACTGGTGTGGATATGTCTGCATCTCTCTCTCTCTCTCTCTCTCTCCCTCTCCCTCTCTCTCTCTTTCTCTCTCTCTCTGTTCTCTTGCTTTTTTTCTCTCTTTTTCCCCTGAGAGCTATATAGACAAGGTTTACAGGAAAGCACAGACAGACCTGATGCGGTTGAAACATTCCATCATCCCAGCATCATTCTTCCTGTTTCTATGATGGGTTTTGGTGGAAACAGTCATCCTACAAATATAATGTTTTTACAGTAAGAGAGAGACAGTTTTAATGCATGTGTGTGTGTGTTAGATCCATTGTTGCTTACCGTCTGCCCTGTGTTGCTCTCGTAGGCCCCGCGGGTTGGAGGCAGTGTAACCGAGGAGACCAAGTACATCGAGCTGATGGTGATCAACGACCATCTGATGGTGAGAGCAGTCCATCTGTGTGTGTTTATGATTGTGTGTGTGTGTGCTCTTTCCCCCATTGATGTTACCCCCAATAAAGAAGCCAAGGGTGCAGGTATAAGGCTGACTCTCTCTCTCTCTCTCTCTCTCTCTCTCTCTCTCTCCAGTATAAAAAGCATCGTCTCTCTGTTGGTCAGACGAATAACTACGCTAAGTCTGTGGTCAATATGGCTGATATGGTAAGTTATCTAAACATAATCTTTTTTATATTGGATAGTTTGTCAGCTAGCAGTGGCTATCTGGCCTCCATGAACTACATGAGCCTAGAGACAGTAGACTCATCTGGTCTTTAGAATCTCAACCAATCAAGGGCGGAATCGTCAGTGTCACCGTCTGCAACGATAACTGGTCTCCTCAGCCTCGTCTGTCTGCTGTGCTGCTGAAATCTGATAGGCCCGTTGCAGAGGACAGGGTCACATTTGAAAGCTGATAGGCTGGTGGAAAAGGGTCATATCTGTTTGCGTGCCCTTGAGATTTAGTGATGACATAAAAAGGATGCTATATAGGGAATGGTGTGTGTTTGATAGATGTTTTGTTTTAAGAATAGAACTGAAAGCGTCCCTGTCCACTGTGCATTGTTGATTTAAGGGAATGTTTTTGACTTACTGTGCAACCACAAACAGACAAACAGACAGGCCTAAATATAGACAACAGTGACCCTTCCTCTACCCTCCCTCTCCTCTGCATCAGTCCATCTCTCGCTCCTCTCTGCACACCTGAGCCTAAAAACAAACAACAATCCCCTCCCTTCTTCTCCTCCATCAATCCTCTCCTTTCTCCCCTCTCCATCTCTGTCCATATGAGACTACTGCAGGTATTCAGCTAAATCAATCAGTCTTTACACGTGTCCTTTCCTCCCTCCCCTCACCGTCTCCACTGTTTATCTGGGCAGTCAAACAGGTTGTTTAATAGATTTTCATCCTATTCAGGCAAACATGTTCTCTCACTGTACCACTCGTCCCCATTGTGTCCTTTGAAGAGACTATTAGCCTCTGTTGATTCTGTCTGGCCACGGAGCAGTGTTCTCATAAACTGCTCAGATTAGAATCACAAACACTACCATTATTTGTTGTTATCCCCCCAGACATAAGTCTGTTGGAATGGATGTCGTCATTAGATCTGTCAGCTATCAAAGTCATTTAGGTCATTTAAGTAGCTTTGTAGGAAATGTTTTGATGTCAGTCAACTCTCAAGAGACAGGCAGCACTGTATTTCCTGTAGCTGTTCTGTTGGTCTGATGTTTGGTGTTCTGATGTCACCCTCCCTTCCCAGATCTTCAAGGAGCAGCTCAACACCCGCATCGTGCTGGTTGCCATGGAGACGTGGGCGGCTGACAACCGGTTCAACATCGACGACGACCCCATGGTGACCTTGAGGGAGTTCATGAAGTACAGACGAGACTTCATCAAGGAGAAGTGTGACTCTGTGCATCTTTTCTCGTAAGCCTGTCTGTCTCTGTTTGGGCTGGGGGAGAGGGGGTGGTATGGGTTCTGTCTGTCTCTGTTTGGGGTGGAGGAGAGGGGGTGGTATGGGTTCTGTCTGTCTCTGTTTGGGGTGGAGGAGAGGGGGTGGTATGGGTTCTGTCTGTCTCTGTTTGGGGTGGAGGAGAGGGGGTGGTATGGGTTCTGTCTGTCTCTGTTTGGGGTGGAGGAGAGGGGGTGGTATGGGTTCTGTCTGTCTCTGTTTGGGGTGGAGGAGAGGGGGTGGTATGGGTTCTGTCTGTCTCTGTTTGGGGTGGAGGAGAGGGGGTGGTATGGGTTCTGTCTGTCTCTGTGGGGTGGGGGAGGGGGTGGTATGGGTTCTGTCTGTCTCTGTTTGGGGTGGAGGAGAGGGGGTGGTATGGGTTCTGTCTGTCTCTGTTTGGGGTGGGGGAGAGGGGGTGGTATGGGGTCTGTCTGTCTGTCTGTCTCTGTGGGGTGAGGGAGAGGGGGTGGTATGGGTGGGGGGTTCTGATGCATTTTAGTCACTTCAAACCATGCTTCCTGTCAGACTGGTTTGTAATAGACTGTCATCACCCCAAATGAAAAAGTTAACATTGGCTGTTGGTGACATCCTTATTTGACGGGACAAAAAAGTCTGGGAACCCCAGTTTAGAGATTTAATTACTTCCTCTCTTTTTACCAGAGGGAACCGGTTCCATAGCAGCTGGGGAGGAGCTTCCTATATGGGAGGAGTCTGTTCTCTAACTAAAGGAGGAGGAGTCAATGAGGTAAGCCCCACTTCAGGATGAAAAAGGACCACGATCACCATCTCTTTTAGGCACAAATTTAAGAACTTATTCTCTCTCTCTGTTTTCTCTCTTTATTTATTTTCTCCTCCCTTCCTCTGTCAGTATGGCAAGACAGATGAGATGGCCATAACCCTGGCCCAGTCTCTGGGACAAAATATTGGCATCTTTTCTGACAAGAAGAGGATCCTCAATGGTACACACACACACACACACACACACACACACACACACACAGGCCACACACACGCTGGCCACACACACACACTGGCCACACAGAGACGTGTATGTTGTGTGTTCCACAGGCGAGTGCAAGTGTGATGACCGTTGGTCTGGCTGCATCATGGATGATGTTGGGTAAGTTTCCTCTACAGTACTTTGTTTCCCAAACAGCCCGTCTCACACTGCCATGGCAACAGACCCCATCTCCCGCGACAATGCCGACATTCCAAACGTGTGTTCCCTCTGTGCATCTCTGTTTCGCTGTGATGTCATAGTGTGTTAGTCTCTTAGAGAAGAGGGTCGTCACTATCTGACCATGTTAGAAAGGATGGAAGTACTGCACTTTTAACCACTAACCCTAACTCACCATAACCTTACCCCTAACTCTCAGTCTTAAACCTAACCCTCAACCTTAAACCTAACCCTAACTCTGAACCTAACCTTAACTCCGACTAAGAACTAATATCTCATATACGTGTTCATCACTTCTGATGATATTGCCACCTTTGTTCATCTTAGACTGGCCAGAAAGTGACTACCCAGAAAAATAGTCAGTCTGACTTAGTTGGACATTTAGACAGGGAAGATCATCTGAATTAGGACAATTAATACATTCACATTGATTATCTTGTTAGTGTTGACTCTGAGTTAACAATGTCTGGAGCATTAGAAAATACTTTAGACTGCGTGGTAGTTCATGAAATATTCCACTAGATGGCAGTAGATGCTGTTGTTTACTCCAGACATCAGTAACTTCACGCACTGGACTGTTTGGCCAGGGATTCATATTAGTAATACTATCTGTGAGTGATTGGTCATGTCCTGAACTGCCACGTAGAGTTTCACCAATCACATTCTATATTCTGAATAATATGTTATACCTCTCTTGGTTAACTGTGGAGCTCTTGTACTGTCCTTGTCAGCCAAATGTTTCCCGTTCATTGTGTGTTTCTGTGTGGACACGCTTGCTGCTTTGCAGCTTGTGTGTGTGAGTGTATCTATATGGATGCAACTGTGTGTGAGGGCTGTGTGTGTTAGTATGGAGGATGTGTGTCTTTACCCCTCTTCTTTACTTTAATACCTCTTGCGTTTCCCCTCAATCCCAAATGGGACAGCAGGTGAGCAGAAGCTTGGCTGGAACGCTGCTCGTGCAGTTTGAACCAATCGGCTGCCTGGAAGGGTTGTCAGTCATCTCAACCTTTCCCATTCCATCCAATAGCATTACGGCCTCTGTGGCTCGACGTCCCGCCGTAGCTTCGTCTTCTTCAGATGATGATGATGCAGTGTAAAGAAATACAGCTCTGTGGTCTGAGCTCAGCTGTATTTATTTATGTTCATTATGTACATATATTTTTCAGATTTATTTTCATATATTTTTTCAGTTTTGGGCTGATGTCACTCGCTGAGCACTTTTGGAGCAACGGATTGTACTACTGTAATACTCATAGGGGGGATCCCTTTTCCCCCTTAAAGCTTTGACAATGAGCCCTACCCATCATGTCTTGTCCATCTAACCGATTGATACAGTCTGCAATGTCATTCCCGTACGAGACCAATATGATTTATCTCCATTAATACTGTACTCAACAGCACGGACCCCTTTTAGGATTCTATCTTTCTTTGATATTGTTATCTGACTTTAGCAACCTCTCCGTGGGGTCAGCATGTCAAAGGTCAGAAGTTATTATTTATCCTTTCCCCAGCACATGGCTCTTACCCAGACTCCCTCTCTCTAAGCAGAGGTCAATGGTATTTCAGACACTCGTATTCAATGAGCAAGTATCAATCACTTTTTATTTTCTCTTCTCAGCGCCTGCATGTCTGTTCCTGTTAACTAATACTGATAGTCTACTGTGTGGTGGTTCTCTCCATCAAAAGGGTTGGGGTTCTATCTGGGTTCCCTAACTCGTGTGTGTGTGTGTGTGTGTGTGTGTGTGTGTGTGTGTGTGTGTGTGTGTGTGTGTGTGTGTGTGTGTGTGTGTGTGTGTGTGTGTGTGTGTGTGTGTGTGTGTGTGTGTGTGTGTGTGTGTGTGTGTGTGTGTGTGTGTGTGTGTGTGTGTGTGTGTGTGTGTGTGCGTGCGTGCGTGCACAATTGGGTTGTTAGCCAGCCTGGGGGTGCCATAATGCACTGGATGGACTTGTGTTTGTATCACACTGGGTTCCTCTGTGTTAGGTTCTTCATTACTGAGGGTTTTACTATGTTGAGGCTATGTTGGGGCCACCGCCAACAAATTGGAAATGTTCTTTATAAGTCATCATACACTATCCTCTCTTCATTTAGAGTGTTTAGCGAGAGAGAAGAAGAGGCCGAGAGAAACATAGAAAGAAGTAAGGGAGGGTTGATGTATGTCTATATTGCCAGTGATTCATTGGAGGTCTCTCTCTCTCTCTGTTATTGTGAGCCTTTGTTTGATTCCTAATCAGTATGACTCTCACTACTATTGTAAGTGCTACAATAATCCAAACTCAACTCAGCCCCTTGACTTCCACCATTTCCTTTCTCCGGGAAAGCTCCTGTTGGGCCCAGGATTTGCTGCATTGTGTTTACAGCACTAGCTCCCATTAGCCACTCACTAGCATTACTACTCGAAGCGGATACATATTTGCTGTATCATTTAGCAACAGTGCTATGGCGAGACAGGACAATGGCGTCTGAGGCTAAGCCCTGATTGCAGGAATGCAGAGCAGCAAGGGGCCAACACTAACAATGACAGACTAATAACAGAAAGACCCCTGATTGAGTGTCAATTGCTTACTAGAAAACCAGGTGCTATTGATTACTTCAGGGCAAAGGTGGTCTGCAGAAATGTATTAATTTCAAGTCAATCAATTTCTGCAACAAAAGACACCTTTGTCCTTAAGCTATCAATGGGACCTGATTTCTGCCACCACACATCACGGTTATGATTCACAACCAGAAGCAACAACAAGGACAATAACAACAACAATAATGTGACAAAGATTATTTCCTCTACACACCATCAGTCAATATTAATCTTGTATGTCATACCGCTACTCTCCCTATTCTCTGACCCTGACTCTGACTGTGGTCATCAACAGATAAAAGGTGTGTGTGTGTGTGTGTGTTATTCTATAGATGGTGGGCTGTAAGGGATTGGATTGAACTGAAATGGAACCAACTATTAGAATCATTCAGAAATGTTAGTCAGCCTTGTTCAACACGTCTTGTGGTGAATGCTTCCTTCCTGTTCATATAGGGTCATTTGTAAGTATATACCACACTGCTGGCCTTCTCTCTGTAAGGACAACGCTAAAGCAACACAAGAGTGGCACAGTGTGTCTCAGAGGGATGTGTGTTGTTGTTGACGTGCTGCAGTTGTTTCCACTGTAACTGCGTGACTCTGTGGTTGTGTTGAACAGCTTCTACCTGCCCAAGAGGTTCTCCAACTGCAATGTGGAGGAGTACCACACCTTCCTCAACAGTGGTGGTGGAGCCTGTCTCTTCAACAAACCCATAAAGGTACACACACACACACACACACACACACACACACACACACACACACACCCCTGAAGGGGATAATGAAGAAAATAACTTCAAAGCTTATAAAGCGTTTTTCTTAAATTTCACCCAAAGCACTTAGATAAACCTAACCTCTCTCTTTCTCTCTCTCCTCTCTTTCACTCTCCCCCCTCGCTCTCTGTGACTCCAGCTGGTTGACCCTCCAGAGTGTGGGAATGGTTTGGTGGAGCCAGGGGAGGAGTGTGACTGTGGTAGCCCAGCGGTGAGTAGCTGAGAGTGGACAGACATTGGCCCTAGACACCTCTGGTCCTGGAGAATCTACAGGGAACCTTGATTCATATGCGTTTGTTTATATGTGTTTGTGTTCCTTCACTAGGAGTGCGAGAGGGAGGGGGAGAAGTGCTGTCAGAAGTGTACACTCACACAAGGCTCAAAGTGTAGCGACGGACTCTGCTGTAACAACTGTCAGGTACAGGACACTATGCATTGTCACAACACGCATATATGCATATTCAATCAATCAAATGTATTTATAAAGCCCTTTTTACACCAGCACATGTCATGAAGTGTTATACAGAAACCCAGCCTAAAACCCCAAACAGCAGGCAATGCAGATGTAGAAGAACGGTGGCTTGGAAAAACTCCCTAGAAAGGCAGGAACCTAGAGAGGAACCAGGCTTTGAGGGGGTGGGGTGCCAGTCCTCTTCTGGCTGTGCCAGGTGGAGAGGAACCAGGCTCTGAGGGGTGCCAGTCCTCTTCTGGCTGTGCCAGGTGGAGAGGAACCAGGCTCTGAGGGGTGCCAGTCCTCTTCTGGCTGTGCCAGGTGGAGAGGAACCAGGCTCTGGGGGTGCCAGTCCTCTTCTGGCTGTGCCATGTGGAGGGGAACCAGGCTCTGAGGGGGTGGGGTGCCAGTCCTCTTCTGGCTGTGCCAGGTGGAGAGGAACCAGGCTCTGAGGGGGTGCCAGTCCTCTTCTGGCTGTGCCAGGTGGAGAGGAACCAGGCTCTGAGGGGTGCCAGTCCTCTTCTGGCTGTGCCAGGTGGAGAGGAACCAGGCTCTGAGGGGGTGCCAGTCCTCTTCTGGCTGTGCCAGGTGGAGAGGAACCAGGCTCTGAGGGGTGCCAGTCCTCTTCTGGCTGTGCCAGGTGGAGAGGAACCAGGCTCTGGGGGTGCCAGTCCTCTTCTGGCTGTGCCATGTGGAGGGGAACCAGGCTCTGAGGGGGTGGGGTGCCAGTCCTCTTCTGGCTGTGCCAGGTGGAGAGGAACCAGGCTCTGAGGGGGTGCCAGTCCTCTTCTGGCTGTGCCAGGTGGAGAGGAACCAGGCTCTGAGGGGTGCCAGTCCTCTTCTGGCTGTGCCAGGTGGAGAGGAACCAGGCTCTGAGGGGGTGCCAGTCCTCTTCTGGCTGTGCCAGGTGGAGAGGAACCAGGCTCTGAGGGGGTGCCAGTCCTCTTCTGGCTGTGCCAGGTGGAGAGGAACCAGGCTCTGAGGGGTGCCAGTCCTCTTCTGGCTGTGCCAGGTGGAGAGGAACCAGGCTCTGAGGGGGTGCCAGTCCTCTTCTGGCTGTGCCAGGTGGAGAGGAACCAGGCTCTGAGGTGTGCCAGTCCTCTTCTGGCTGTGCCAGGTGGAGAGTAACCAGGCTCTGAGGGGTGCCAGTCCTCTTCTGGCTGTGCCAGGTGGAGAGGAGCCAGGCTCTGAGGGGTGCCAGTCCTCTTCTGGCTGTGCCAGGTGGAGAGGAACCAGGCTCTGAGGGGTGCCAGTCCTCTTCTGGCTGTGCCAGGTGGAGAGGAACCAGGCTCTGAGGGGTGCCAGTCCTCTTCTGGTTGTGCCAGGTGGAGAGGAACCAGGCTCTGAGGGGTGCCAGTCCTCTTCTGGCTGTGCCAGGTGGAGAGGAACCAGGCTCTGAGGGGTGCCAGTCCTCTTCTGGCTGTGCCAGGTGGAGAGGAACCAGGCTCTGAGGGGTGCTAGTCCTCTTCTTGCTGTGCCAGGTGGAGAGGAACCAGGCTCTGAGGGGTGCCAGTCCTCTTCTGGCTGTGCCAGGTGGAGGGGAACCAAGCTCTGAGGGGTGCCAGTCCTCTTCTGGCTGTGCCAGGTGGAGAGTAACCAGGCTCTGAGGGGTGCCAGTCCTCTTCTGGCTGTGCCAGGTGGAAAGGAACCAGGCTCTGAGGGGTGCCAGTCCTCTTCTGGCTGTGCCAGGTGGAGAGGAACCAGGCTCTGAGGGGGTGCCAGTCCTCTTCTGGCTGTGCCAGGTGGAGAGGAACCAGGCTCTGAGGGGTGCCAGTCCTCTTCTGGCTGTGCCAGGTGGAGAGGAACCAGGCTTTGAGGGGGTGCCAGTCCTCTTCTGGCTGTGCCAGGTGGAGAGTAACCAGGCTTTGAGGGGGTGCCAGTCCTCTTCTGGCTGTGCCAGGTGGAGAGAAACCAGGCTCTGAGGGGGTGCCAGTCCTCTTCTGGCTGTGCCAGGTGGAAAGGAACCAGGCTCTGAGGGAGTGCCAGTCCTCTTATGGCTGTGCCAGGTGGAAAGGAACCAGGCTCTGAGGGGTGCCAGTCCTCTTCTGGCTGTGCCAGGTGGAGAGGAACCAGGCTCTGAGGGGGTGCCAGTCCTCTTCTGGCTGTGCCAGGTGGAGAGGAACCAGGCTCTGAGGGGTGCCAGTCCTCTTCTGGCTGTGCCAGGTGGAGAGGAACCAGGCTTTGAGGGGGTGCCAGTCCTCTTCTGGCTGTGCCAGGTGGAGAGTAACCAGGCTTTGAGGGGGTGCCAGTCCTCTTCTGGCTGTGCCAGGTGGAGAGGAACCAGGCTTTGAGGGGGTGCCAGTCCTCTTCTGGCTGTGCCAGGTGGAGAGGAACCAGGCTCTGAGGGGGTGCCAGTCCTCTTCTGGCTGTGCCAGGTGGAGAGAAACCAGGCTTTGAGGGGGTGCCAGTCCTCTTCTGGCTGTGCCAGGTGGAGAGGAACCAGGCTTTGAGGGGGTGCCAGTCCTCTTCTGGCTGCGCCAGGTGGAGAGAAACCAGGCTCTGAGGGGGTGCCAGTCCTCTTCTGGCTGCGCCAGGTGGAAAGGAACAAGGCTCTGAGGGAGTGCCAGTCCTCTTATGGCTGTGCCAGGTGGAAAGGAACCAGGCTCTGAGGGGTGCCAGTCCTCTTCTGGCTGTGCCAGGTGGAAAGGAACCAGGCTTTGAGGGGTGCCAGTCCTCTTCTGGCTGTGCCAGGTGGAGAGGAACCAGGCTCTGAGGGAGTGCCAGTCCTCTTCTGGCTGTGCCAGGTGGAAAGGAACCAGGCTCTGAGGGAGTTCCAGTCCTCTTCTTTCTGTGCCAGGTAGAGAGGAACCAGGCTCTGAGGGGGTGACAGGTGGAGATTATAAGAGTACATGGCCATTAATACCAGATTGTTCTTCAAGATGTTTAAACGTTCATAGATGACCAGCAGGGTCAAATAATAATTACAGTGGTTGTAGTCTGTGCAACAGGTCAGTACTTCAGGAGTAAATGTCATACACCTGCTGACATGCTTTGACCTGTGTTGTGTGTGGGCAGATGGAGTTTATGGGCGTGGTGTGTAGGGAGGCAGTGAATGACTGTGATATTCCAGAGAACTGCACTGGTAACTCCAGCCAGTGTCCCCCGAACGTGCACAAGATGGACGGCTACTCATGTGAAAAGGAACAGGTAAGAGATATCAAGAATAATCAGAGTGGACCAGTTGGTGTGTACAGGTGTGTGTTTGTGTTTGACGAGTACCATTCCTCTGTGTCCAGGGTCGTTGCTTCAACGGGAGGTGCAAGACCAAAGACAGACAGTGCAAGTACCTGTGGGGAGAGAGTGAGTAACAAAACTGTTTTTGATTCCATCACTGATGAAAACGTTTTTATGTCGACCTCAATGACACTCAATGCAGGGTTATTTATGTAGGTTGTGACATCATCCCTGTTCATTGTTTGATTTTTCAGAGGCGACCGCTGCTGATAAGTTCTGTTATGAGAAGTTGAATATCGAGGGGACAGAGAAGGGGAACTGTGGGAAGGACAAAGACACATGGGTCCAATGCAACAAGCAGTAAGGACACTTGTTTGTGTCACAGTTCTGTTGTGCTTGAATACAATGACATGCCATCGCACTGTACTTTTATCCTTGAACATAACATGTGTCCAGCAAAGTTTAGGTAACTAATGGAACCTGAACTTAGAGAGAAGGTTCATCACTTCTTCCTGTGTGTTTCAGAGACGTGCATTGTGGGTACCTGCTATGTTCCAACATATCGCCGGCCCCCCGACTAGGAGAGTTGCAGGGGGGACTGACGTCCTTCTCTGTTGCACAGCATAGCGCCTCGCTGGACTGCAGGTACACACACACACACACACACACACACACACACACACACACACACACACACACACACACACACACACACACCATTCAGCCCAGTGTGGCTCGGGCAGAGGTCATCAGACTCTGATTCATTCAGCGCGTTATGGTTCTCCTTGGGTTGCTAAGGAATTACAGTCCGTTCATAGATATTTACACACGCTGATTGATAAAGCGACCTCCTTATATTTACGTCACTAAACACAATTACTATTTAGCGGAACAAAATTCCTATTATGTGGACCCATTTATCTATAATTGTACTGTAATTATCATGAACACACAACACCACCAACCCACATAGGCACCTTTAGTCAGACTCTCTGGGGATGCAATTTGTCTCAACTGATGATTTGATTTATTTATTTAATAATTCAAAGACATATACAGTGGGGCAAAAAAGTATTTAGTCAGCCACCAATTGTGCAAGTTCTCCCACTTAAAAGAATGAGAGAGGCCTGTAATTTTTTATCATAGGTACACTTCAACTATGACAGACAAATTGAGAAAAAAAAATCCAGAAAATCACATTGTAGGATTTTTTATGAATTTATTTGCAAATAATGGTGGAAAATAAGTATTTGGTCAATAACAAAAGTTTATCTCAAAACTTTGTTATATACCCTTTGTTGGCAATGACAGAGGTCAAAAATCTTCTCAAGGTTTTCACACACTGTTGCTGGTATTTTGGTCCATTCCTCCATGCAGATCTCCTCTAGAGCAGTGATGTTTTGGGGCTGTTGCTGGGCAACATGGACTTTCAACTCCCTCCAAAGATTTTCTATGGGGTTGAGATCTGGAGACTGGCTAGGCCACTCCAGGACCTTGAAATGCTTCTTACGAAGCCACTCCTTTGTTGCCCGGGCGGTGTGTTTGGGATCATTGTCATGCTGAAAGACCCAGCCACGTTTCATCTTCAATGCCCTTGCTGATGGAAGGAGGTTTTCACTCAAAATCTCACGATACATGGCCCTATTCATTCTTTCCTTTACACGGATCAGTCGTCCTGGTCCCTTTGCAGAGAAACAGCCCCAAAGCATGATGTTTCCACCCCCATGCTTCACAGTAGGTATGGTGTTCTTTGGATGCAACTCAGCATTCTTTGTCCTCCAAACACGACGAGTTGAGTTTTTACCAAAATGTTATATTTTGGTTTCATCTGACCATATGACATTCTCCCAATCTTCTTCTGGATCATCCTCTCAAGCAAACTTCAGACGGGCCTGTACTGGCTTAAGCAGGGGGACACGTCTGGCACTGCAGGATTTGAGTCCCTGGTGGCATAGTGTGTTACTGATGGTAGGCTTTGTTACTTTGGTCCCAGCTCTCTGCAGGTCATTCACTAGGTCCCCCCGTGTGGTTCTGGGATTTTTGCTCACCGTTCTTGTGATCATTTTGACCCCACGGGGTGAGATCTTGCGTGGAGCCCCAGATCGAGGGAGATTATCAGTGGTCTTGTATGTCTTCCATTTCCTAATAATTGCTCCCACAGTTGATTTCTTCAAACCAAGCTGCTTACCTATTGCAGATTCAGTCTTCCCAGCCTGGTGTAGGTCTACAATTTTGTTTCTGGTGTCCTTTGACAGCTCTTTGGTCTTGGCCATAGTGGAGTTTGGAGTGTGACTGTTTGAGGTTGTGGACAGGTGTCTTTTATATTGATAACAAGTTCAAACAGGTGCCATTAATACAGGTAACGAGTAGAGGACAGAGGACAGGTTTGTGAGAGCCCGAAATCCTGCTTGTTTGTAGGTGACCAAATACTTATTTTCCACCATAATTTGCAAATAAATTCCTTAAAAATCCTACAAAATTGTTTTTTCTAATTTTGTCTGTCATAGTTGAAGTGTACCTATGATGAAAATTACAGGCCTCTCTCTCATCTTTTTAAGTGGGAGAACTTGCACAATTGGTGGCTGACTAAATACTTTTTTTGCCCCACTGTATATATAGCCAAGAACAAGCAGTCCATGCATTAAAAACCTAGCAACGATAACACGATAAAGTCTTAGCTTATTTAATAATAGGACATAAGAAATGCCACAAATTTGAAGAAACATAGTTAAGGGATTCAATTGTTTCTGGTAAAATAATGAAAGATTAGAAAGAAGAAACAGTATTTGATATATGGTCCATTGTGGATGATGCAGGCCTCCAGAGCACATACAGAATAATGCCTCTAGCTCTCTCTCTGACGATGCAGACCTCCAGAGCACATACAGGATAATGTCTCTAGCTCTCTCTCTGACAATGCAGGCCTCCAGAGCACATACAGAATAATGCCTCTAGCTCTCTCTCTCTGACGATGCAGACCTCCAGAGCACATACAGAATAATGCCTCTAGCTCTCTCTCTCTGATGATGCAGGCCTCCAGAGCACATACAGAATAATGCCTCTAGCTCTCTCTCTGACGATGCAGGCCTCCAGAGCACATACAGAATAATGTCTCTAGCTCTCTCTCTGACAATGCAGGCCTCCAGAGCACATACAGAATAATGCCTCTAGCTCTCTCTCTGACGATGCAGGCCTCCAGAGCACATACAGAATAATGCCTCTAGCTCTCTCTCTGACGATGCAGGCCTCCAGAGCACATACAGGATAATGCCTCTTAGCTCTCTCTCTGATGATGCAGGCCTCCAGAGCACATACAGAATAATGTCTCTAGCTCTCTCTCTGACAATGCAGGCCTCCAGAGCACATACAGAATAATGCCTATAGCTCTCTCTCTCTGATGATGCAGGCCTCCAGAGCATATACAGAATAACGTCTCTAGCTCTCTCTTTGTGAATTCAATTCTATATTTGAATTATGTCCATGTGTAACTTCTATATGAATGGATCCTCTGTAACTGTGCTGTGTTGTGTGCTGTATGTCAGTGGGGGTCATGTGATGATAGACGGGGACAGTGACCTGGGCTATGTGGAGGATGGGACAGCCTGTGGGACAGAGAGGGTCTGCTTCAACCACAAGTGTCTGCCCCTTCAGGAGTTCAACTTCAGCACCTGCCCTGGAACCACCGAGAAGACCATCTGTTCTGGACACGGGGTACGGATACACGCACACAAATGCACAAACACCCACTTTCTCTCTCTCTCTCCAACCTTTCAGCTCCTAATACATATTTTTTGGTGTGTGTGCCTGCATGCTTGTGTATGTGTGTGTTGCAGATTTGTAGTAACGAGCTGAAGTGTGTGTGTCACTTGGGTTGGACTGGAGACGATTGTAACTCCACGTCTCCTCTCAGCTACCTGGTGGTTGGACCCACCGCCTCTGTATCAGGTACAAATAACTCCACACATCTCCCTATCTCTCTCTAACTCTTTCCCTCTCCCCCTATTTATATAAGCCCTGCTTATAAATATCTCTCTCTCTCTCTGTCTCTCTCTCCCTATCTCTCTCGCTCTTTCCCTCACACTCTCTCTCCCTCTCTCTCTCTCTCTCTCTCTAACTCTTTCTAACTCTCTCTCTCACTCTCTAACTCTCTCTCTAACTCTCCTACTCTCTCTCTCTCTAACTCTTTCTAACTCTCTCTCTCACTCTAACTCTCCTACTCTCTCTCTCTCTAACTCTCTCACTCTCTAACTCTCTCACTCTCTAACTCTCTCTCTAACTCTCTCTCTAACTCTCTAACTCTCTCACTCTCTAACTCTCCTATTCTCTCTCTCTCTCTCTAACTCTTTCTAACTCTCTCTCTCACTCTCTCTCTAACTCTCCTACTCTCTCTCTCTCTAACTCTCTCTCTCTAACTCTCTCTCTCTAACTCTCTCTCTCTAACTCTCTCTCTCTAACTCTATCACTCTCTCACTCTAACTCTTTCCCTCTTCCCCTATTTACACTAAGACTCTGTGAGAGGTTTTGGTTCGACATACATATTTAAGCCTTTTTTTTCTTCATAAATCATTGGTTCATTCATTGTTTAGTTATTCTGCATATAATCATTATTTTTGGCCTTTCCGTTTGCATCAGTATCTGTTAAAACAACAACCAGGCACATCTTTCTTTTTGTTTGTTGTTTATTTTCACACACATTCTTTGTCGACAGGCTCATGTCATTGATGGAGTGACGCTGAGGTCAGATCTGAGTTCCTCTTCATTGTGTTTGCCCCTTCTGTGATGTCACTTCCTCCTCTTTCTCCTCCTCTCACCCCATCCCAGTCTCCCCAGCCTGTAGTCAGTCATGTTTTTGAATCCTTCTACGTTTCCCCTCAAAAACATACACATCAATGTTTGTAATGTGTTTCCTCCCCCCTCTTTCCTTTCAGATCTCTTCCCTCTGAGTGTGCTGTGTTTTAGTGTACTATTGAAGTGAGGTGTACCCACTTGGTCACTTCAAAGTGTGTTTCTCCTACAGATTCATTTGGAAACAACTATAATACAGTTTGTTTATAAAGTGCTCTCTCTCCCCCCCTCCTCTCTCAGGTATCACCAGTACTAACATCATCATCGGGGCCATCGCTGGCTCCATTCTGTTCCTGGCTCTCATCCTGGCCATCACCGCCTGGGGATACAAGTGAGTACAGCTGGACCTCAGCTCTAGACCTGGGATAGCTGACTAGGAACTGGCTTGGGATCCTGTCATTGGTCAGTGTGTCTGACGTGACTGTCCTTCTTCACTAACAGGAGCTACAGACAGCGGTGCTACGTTGAGTCAGAGGTTCACAGAAGATTCTGCAGGTTTGTCATCCTTATTCGTTCCCATTTACATTTTTGTCATTTAGCAGCGCGACTTACAATTCCACATTTTCTATAACGGTCATTAGTTGTTGATCTATTTATGTGTTGGTCAATTTGTTGATGTGTTTGTGAAATCACATCTATGTCAGGACAATGTTCATATGTCTAATGTTTGTTGGCGTTTCTCAGGCAAATGCCTCCGGGTGACTATGTGAAGAAACCCGGGGATGCAGACTCGTTCTACAGTGACCTGGCCCCTGGGGTCAGCACCAACTCAGGCTGTAGCTCCAAGAAGAGGTCTGGCTGTCTGTCTAACCTGCAGATATACACGCTCTCTTTCCCCCCCTCCATCGCCTCCATCTCACAAAACATCTCTCTGTTTGCATTCAGGTGTGACACCATCTCACTGCCATCGTAAACGTGTGTGTGTGTGCATGTGTGTGTGTGTGTGTGTGTGTGTGTGTGTGTCTCTGTGGTGAGGGGGTTTCTTATTTTGCGTGTGTCGAGGGTATCGTGTCTTGTTCGCAATATGTGTAGTTGGTTGTGTTGGTTGCAATATGCCTCTTTCTGCACATTCTTCTCATCATGTTGTCATGGTATCACTCCCTGTTGTCATGGTATCACTCTCTGTCATCATGCTATCGTTCACTGTCGTCATGGTGTGGTAGTCTGTTCTCATGGAATGTACCATCAGTCTCCTTCCTCTCCTCCTCCTACTTTGAGCTGTCTGTCTGTTCTCTACTGTAGAAAAAGGAAAATAATATAATAATAATATATTAATATGCAGTCGTGTGTGCATACATTTGACTTATGGGTGGTCCCAGAAATCAAACCCACTAAACAGATGTTGTAAATCTGGGCTCCCAAGTGATGCAGCTGTTTAAGGCACTGCATCTCAGTGCTTGAGGCAACCGACCGTATCACAACCGACCGTGATTGGGAGTCCCATAGGGTGGCGCACAACTGGCCCAGCATCGTCCGTGTTTGGCCGGTGTAGGCCTTCATTATAAATAAGAATTTGTTCTGAACTGACTTGCCTAGTTAAATAAAGGCTAAATAAAAAAATTAAAAGTCTGGGGATCAGGTTGTCAGTAATGATGATCGTGATGATAATGGTTATCACTGTTTCACAAGGAAATCTAACTCTGTGTGTGAAGGTCTAACGGTCTTTCCCACTCGTGGAGCGAGCGAATCCCTGACGCCAAACACATCTCTGACATTTGTGAGAACGGACGACCCAGGAGCAACTCATGGCAAGGTATACACACACACACACACACACACACACACACACACACACACACACACACACACACACACACACACCACAGAGTTATATTTCCCTGTGCTGACCATGTGTTACTGTGTCCTTCCTCTGTAGGAAATCTGAGTGGAAATCGCAAGAAGTCGAAAGGGAAGAAGTTCCGTCCTCGCTCCAACTCTACAGAGTAAGTCACCATGTTCCTGGATGGGCTTCCACATGGCTCAGGGATTGTATTTACACCCATCCAGTCACTATAGAAATCAGCTCAAATAGCAGCAAGCCAAGAGGTTCTGTATGGTGAAATAGACTTATACAGATTGTGGGGTTACTTGTAGAATCTGTGAATCCAGCATTTCACAAGAACTTTATAAGAAAGTGTATTAATGAGTTACATTGACTACTACCAGATTTTGTTACCTCAGAGACGCCATTGTTCTAGAATGTTGTACTGCACTTTTCTATAAAGAAAAATGTCATTGTAGAGTGCATGTGGGACTTAATGGCAGTCACTATGGCCATGCTTGAACGGACAAATGCTATTTGTTTTTATCTAAGGGTTAGTGTTACGGGTGAGGGTAAATGTAAAGGTTAAGTGTTAAGGTCAGGGCTATTGCTTATAAAGATGACATCTGTGAGACCATACTTCTGTCCTTTCTAGCATGGCCACTCAAAAACAACCCTAACTGCACATGCTCCCCGTGAATGAACACAATTAACGCCTTGTTGACCTTTCAGCCTTGTTGACCTTTCAGCCTTGTTGATCTCCCAGCCTGTTGTTGTTTGTTTGTTTGTTTGTTTGTTTCCTGGTCCTGGCACCTGAGGTCATTGGCAGAGCAACTGTTCTTGTTTGAATGCATGGGAGTGAATGAGGAGAATTTAACTGCTTGGACCGATTTGTGACATGTGGACAAAATGCAAATGACCATCTTACTAAAACACACATTCATCTAGTCAAGTTCTTCACAGTCCCATCTTGTCTTCCTCTCACTTGCATCTTGGTGGTGTGTGTTCAGAATGTCTTTGGTCTGCTCTGCTCTCTTAAAATATCTCCTCTTCCTCCCTCGTCCTCTTTCTCCCTCTTCCTCATCTCCATCCTCCTCCCTCTCATCCTCTTTTTCCTCCTGTTTCCTCTTCTCCTTTCCTCCTCCCTTCTCGGTGTGTCTATCAATCCCCACTCCTGCAGGTATTTAACCCCTCGCTTCCAAACAGAGCATTATGATGTAACTAAGTGGGTAGAAGATGTGAATAAAAACAGTGAAGGACCCTACCTTAGGTATTACCTCAGATCATCTCCTATTCCTCAACAACCCCCACCCCCCTCTTTTAACTCCCCTTTGGCTTGGTCCGTGTATTTGGGTTCAATTTGGCCAGGGGAGGTAGGGAAGGGTTATACCAGTGGTTCCCAAATGGGGGTCAGCTCCCTTTATCACAGATAAAGAGCAGATTGATTGGTAGTTCTGGTGATGATGTCAGAGCTTTGGTTGACAGCTCTTGATCCAATTGTGTCTTTGGACTCCCATGATTCATTGCTTTTAGCGTACGATGGTTGGATGTATCAATAGCTGCTGAACTTTTACAACAGTTTTACATTTTGTTGAGTATTGAGTAACATCATTGTCTTGCTTTATTTGTAATGACACCAAAAAGGAAGTCATTAGAAATAATCTCTATTACTAGTCTATTTCCTTATTTCCCTCCGTTGCTCTTGCCATCTTCTCTTTCTTTATCTCTGCATGTTCAGTGTTGTGTTTGCTCTGATGTCATCATTGTGCTACACACATGTCTGAGTCTACTGAGTGTCTCTGTGCTCACCGGCCTGGTCGGTTCACATTTACCCATCTCCACTACACCTTCTGGTCCTGGATCAGCCCAGATACACCCCAACACAGGCACAGGTCTAGTCAAATTAACTGTACTCAGTGGGTGTCTGACTGACCTGCCCACTCCCACTCCAGCCACAGCACAGCTGACCCTGTTGCATTGCTGATGATGGTGCAGCGGTTGAGGATGTCATAGGCAGGTCGATGAGAGGTAGAGGTGACTGTTCCCAGACCAGGGCAGTTCAGGCTGGTCTACTCTGGCACAGGCAGATGCTTCCCCTAACCACAGCTCTAGGGTCAAATTATCATACCCCCAATCTGAACCTTAAACATTAGGGTCATGAACAAATGTCTGCCTCGCTGTTTAGGGGCAACTTCTGCCTATTCCGGGCAGATCAGTAAAAATGATGATGTCACTGTTTATAGTGAGGTAATTTCCTGTCTCTTTCAGGACGCTCTCCCCGGCGAAGTCGCCTACCTCCTCCACGGGGTCCATTGCATCCAGCCGGAGGTACCCTTACCCCATGCCCCCCCTCCCCGATGACCAGAAGAAGGCCAACAGGCAGAGTGCCAGGGTAAACTACTATAATAACACAGTATATAGCACATACTGCACATAACATCTCATATGTAACATATACTGTACATAACATCTCATACATAACACATACTGTACATAACATCTCATATGTAACACATACTGCACATATCTCATATGTAACACATACTGCACATAACATCTCATATGTAACAGACTGCACATAACATCTCATACGTAACACACTGTACATAACATCTCATATGTAACACATACTGTACATAACATCTCATATGTAACATACTGTACATAACATCTCATACGTAACATACTGTACATAACATCTCATATGTAACATACTGTACATAATGTCCTAGAAAGTAGGTAAATACAGTAGTAGTTCATGACGTGTGTACTATAAATACCCCTATTGCATTGTGGGGTTAACTGCAGTTAAGGTACTGAAGCCATTATCTAATTTTAGTCTTTGTCTCTTCATCTCGTTTCTCTTCCTGCAGCTGTGGGAGACTTCAATATAACACTCCTGTTATCTACTCTGCAAAACTACTTAAGAACTACATTTTCATCCACTTTTCTATGAATTAAAAAATACAAAGCAAAACAAAATTGAAACAAAATGACGAAAAAAAAGTGAGCAACTGGTGTGAGCGGAAAAGAGAAGCAGAGGAAGATGAAGAGGAGGAAGGTGTGAGAGTGTGTGAGAATGTGTGAGAGTGTGCGAGGTCCGTCAGACCTGACCTGCTCAGTAGGGGACGCTACAGGGGCCATCTGTCATTCCTACACTGACAAGCCAAGACAGAACGAGGCAAGACAAGATCCCTTTCAGATTAGTTGGAGATCCACCAGAGATCAGCCCTTCACTCATTGGTGAGGAAAAAGCAAAGCTGTTGTGATGGTAACAGTGCAGACAGAGAGGAGAGGCCTCGTTGTGGATGTCTCCCTACTCCCAACACCCCAACATCCCCCAGCTTCCACCACACTCTTCTAGCTCCTCCCTCAAACTGTCCCACCTTACCTTACCCCAACCCCCCTCTAGCCCTGCCCCTATGTAAACTCTCTCCTCTGATTGGTGCTCCTCTCTGTTGAGGGGCGCGGACAGCTATCATATCGGCAGATTTCTATACCATTTTGAAGCACGCTGTTTAATTACTGTAGAAAACTCCAACACTGTATGCATGAGAACCCCCTGTTAATCAACTCTTCCTAGTGTCATAAAGGAGAAGAAGTCTGGGACGGACAGCATGCGGGGGATGGTGATGTCATACGTACTGTAGGCCTTTAAGCTTTCTTTACATTATAGGCTTCTTCTATCTCTGTGATCAGCGACTCATTATGAACTGTATCACACATTATACTAGCCAACTGCCCCTGACATGGACCCTAGCCCCTAGCCCCTAGCCACTCCGTTCTCTTTCTTTCGCCGTGTCAGGTTTTCCTGAAGGATTTGATTATCGTTGTAAATATGTACAGCTTAAAGGCAGAGTATTGTGTGCTTTTCTTTTTTACTTACTGGGAGGTGAATGATGAAGGGATGCTCCCCCTCTCCTCCTCCTGATGTGGTTCGTGTTGTAGACAGACAGGGTCTCCGTAGGTCTTTGTAGAGACCCCGTACTTGGTTTTTCTGTCTGTTTCTCTCTTTTCATTTCTGTCTGAACTCTCTCTCTTCTCTCCCGTGTGTCTGTGTGAACACTCCAGCTTTCTTTTTCTTCCACAGCAGAATGTACAAACTGTGTTCTATATTTCCTCTTTGTGTCATCCCTTTCTCTGAGTAATGCACTCAGTCACAGCCCGTCATATTTAAGACAGTAAACTTAAGAATGTCATTGATTTATTACATTAACTGAGCATTTTATCCATTTGGATATTGATAATGATGAATATATTTTGAACTAACATCGTCCCATGAGCCCTTCCTCACTACAGAGGGGAGAGAACAAGTGTTTTTTTGTAGTTTTAGATGTGATATACATGTTCATTTGGCCATGGTGGTTTAGAGAAGTTGGAGAAATGTCCTGTGACTATAATCATTCCACACTACGGTCTGTGTGTACAGCAGGGACAGACTGGCCATCTGGCATTTTGGGCAAATGCAAGATGGTCTGGTCCATTTTTTACACAGTGGGCCACAGTGGGTCTTACTTGTTTTTTGGGGGGGCAAAATTATAATTATCTTGCTAATAATGGGGGTCTCGAGGAAAGAAATGGGCCGTTGTGTTTAAAATGCCAGAGCCGATTTCTGGTCCCAGTCCGCCCCTGGTGTACAGTGTGAGACCAGACATAACAGATAGATACAACTGGAACCGACAACGCCACTGAGATCCAACTGGACGAAGTGGGAATAACAATGTGGAAACTGAACATTGTGTCAGATGAATTTGGAATTTGTTTGGATAAAATTATTAAAATGTGCATTTTTGCTTTTGTTTTGTTTCCTACTGTAAGTTTGCCCTGCTGTCTGTAAATGATGAAGTGTCCTGTACAGTGCTTGCTGTTTGAGATTTATAAGACCAACAGAATGACAATGGATCTAGCTAGCACACTATCGCTGTTCTCTAGTAATCTGTCCTGTGAGGCTGTAATACGAAATAAGCATGTCATTGAAATAGTTTTTTCCTTGATTGCCAATTACTGTTATCTTCTTGGAATGTCATACCATAAACCCCATATCAGTAGTGAACAGGTTTTCAACATAATCAACCAGGTCTCAAACATTTTCATGAATGGCCCGAGTAATCTAGTGGTTTAAATGTGGCTTAAGATTCAGGTTCTTACCTACTCAGAGTAGGATAAAGTGTCCCTAGTCACTGATCCAAGGTCAGTTTTGTATCTTACCCCCCTGATGGTAAATGTTGTGAATTGGGGAGTGGAAAGCTGATCTTAGATCTGTGGCTAAAGGGAAACTTATTTGTACAGAAGTCACAACCCCCATCCCTAGTTACTGTACTGTCCATATCAGTTAAGCCTGCTGTATGTTAACTCCGTATGCTTAAGTTTCAAATGTGGGCACTGATCGTTTTGATTTTCTACTGTATGCATTATGACTGCAAAGATACTAAGATCACCACAATATCACATTAATATTGCTACTGTATGACAAGTCTCAAGTATTTTTTTTTACTCTTAAGTACCATTATATGTTCACTTCTCAGTGTTGTGTACAGCCGTTATTCAGACAGACCAACTGCATTGTTGTTCTTCTGTGCGTTGAGTGGAACGGAGATATGATGCAGACATTTTAGTTTTTTAAAGCACACACATCTCGGACCACTCTGGCATGTGAAGATCTGTACGTGTCTTTTATGGTATGAGGATGGGACACAGCTATGGCAACATGGGGTGCATTATGCTATAGGGATCTGTGCAGGTGAGCTCATGTTGACTAAAGCTCTCATCACTCTTGTCTTATTTCAGTTACGATATGATTGGCTGGTGCTTAGCAACTTGAGATTTGACCAAGGGATTCCCTAGGCCGTGGTAATATGAAAATAAAGGATCATACTTGTCAAGCAATATTTTAAATATCATACTGTCTTAATTCTGACATCTATGATAATTGACCTGCAGGTCATAGGATTGAGGTATATTAGACATTAGGATGGTGGCAGGTGGAACCTGTCCAGGTAACAAGATGTAACTTGTCTGATGTGTGTTATCTGTATTAGTGGCTTGACTGACGTAACCCAACCGGACCCACAGAGAAACGTCCAAACGCTCACAAAGTAGGGACAGATTCTTGAATGTATCAATACAACCAAGCACCAAGCACCCAGCTGTAGCCTGTGGAGAAGTAGGTTATATCAGGCCTCTGAACACACCATAAAGTCTACTGAGATGTAGGTTAAATCAGGCCTCTGAATGCACCATGCAGTCTACTGAGATGTAGGTTATATCAGGCCTCTGAATGCACCATGCAGTCTACTGAGATGTAGGTTATATCAGGCCTCTGAATGCACCATGCAGTCTACTGAGATGTAGGTTATATCAGGCCTCTGAATGCACCATGCTGTCTACTGAGATGTAGGTTATATCAGGTCTCTGAACGCACCATGCAGTCTACTGAGAGGTAGGTTATATCAGGTCTCTGAACGCACCATGCTGTCTACTGAGATGTAGGTTATATCAGGCCTCTGAATGCACCATGCAGTCTACTGAGATGTAGGTTATATCAGGCCTCTGAATGCACCATGCTGTCTACTGAGATGTAGGTTATATCAGGTCTCTGAACGCACCATGCAGTCTACTGAGAGGTAGGTTATATCAGGTCTCTGAACGCACCATGCTGTCTACTGAGATGTAGGTTATATCAGGCCTCTGAATGCACCATGCAGTCTACTGAGATGTAGGTTATATCAGGCCTCTGAATGCACCATGAAGTCTACTGAGATGTAGGTTATATCAGGCCTCTGAATGCACCATGCTGTCTACTGAGATGTAGGTTATATCAGGTCTCTGAACGCACCATGCAGTCTACTGAGATGTAGGTTATATCAGGCCTCTGAATCCACCATGCAGTTCCATCCTGCTGCAGTATGCTCCTACTGCGACCTTAACCTTCATATGTACCGCTACAAAATCTATATAGTCGGTTCCCAAATGATTGCCACCCTGCATGAGCAATAATGACTGTAAAATAAATAATTCAAATACTGACCTAAATTGTATGTAACAAAAAAAAAGGGAAATTTGGGGTGGCAGGGTAGCCTAGTGGTTAGAGCGTTGGACTAGTAACCGAAAGGTTGCAAGTTCAAATCCCCGAGCTGACAAGGTACAAATCTGTCGTTCTGCCCCTGAACAGGCAGTTAACCCACTGTTCCTAGGCCGTCACTGAAAATAAGAATTTGTTCTTAACTGACTTGCCTAGTAAAATAAAGGTAAAATTAAAAGAAATAAAATATTATTTGAAAGTACTTTTGCTCAGAGAAAGATCTACCTCAAAAGGTTAGGGGTCAAAATGATTGAAGCGCCAAAGGGTTCTTATAAAGTAGTCAAAAGTTTCATATTCGGTCCCATATTCCTATAGCACACAATGACTACACCAAGCTTGTGACTCTAAAAACTTGTTGGATGCAAAAATATGTCATTGCGTGCTAGGAATATGGGACCAAATAAACTTTTGACTGACTTTATTTCTAAGAATCTTTAGGGGTGTCAATTTTTACATTTCTTTTTGAGATAAATAAGTATTACTTGTTAAACAATATTTCACTGAGCAACTGTATTAGTATAAATCAATCGTTTCCCCCATTTAAAAAAATACAATATAGCTTACTATTTTAATTATTTCAGTCATTATTGCTCATCTTTATGGAGGGTGTCAATCATTAAGACCCCACTGTATAATTACAGCACTTGCCTTTTACTGTATGCTGTACACAGACTGACAATGCAAAAATCAATGCCCATATTTTTTTTTCTTTTCTTACAATATCATTCAGTATTGTAATATATTTAATATAAAATAAAACTTTCATCGATATTTTCTGTGTATGTTTAGTTTCCCTTAAGGTAAGGTTATTGCTAAAGGAGGCAGCATTAATTAACATGTTTATTACTACATGGTGGAAAAGCAACATATTACATCAAACAGTCGGAGACAACATCCAGCAGAAAAACACAAAACGTACTTCCTCCCCTTTTTGTCAGCCCTCTTCCTCAACCTCTGTAACTCTGTCCATAGTGTGGTCATAAGGGGAAGGCAGGACGACAACACCCTTGCCTGGGTTATGACTGTGGGTGACATCATCGTTAGTGTTCTCCATAGATAGTCTCAAGCAGGGTGCAGAGCCAGGATGAATGTCGAGGAGTCATCCTACCTAGGGTATGATAGGTAGGAACACCACCCTGACTTCCACAATTTTGAAAACGTTCCAGGTTGAGTGAACAAGAATCAAGTTCAAACCCTTTTTCAAAACTGCAGAACATACTAACCCTGAATGTTCTACAGTTCAGCTCAAACTGAGGCGGTGGGGCCCCATGTGAGTGTGTTCTTGGCTGGGACCGCCCCTTTCAGCGCCTGTAGCCTATCACGGTGCAGGGAGTCCGTTGCCATAGAGGCATCCTTGTCTAGTGATTGGCGGATACAGGTATTGAGGTGTGCGATGCCAAAACCGGTGGCAGCTGAGATAGGAACCACGTGTCTGAAGACCATGTTGTTCTTAGGAAGCATATCGTCGGGTAACAGGTGGGAGAACTCTGAAAAGGAGAAGCACACCAGGGGGACACTATGAGTAGTCTAATGTCACAGATCGTACACCTTAATTACCTAAGTTTAGAATCTATGTATATCATTAGATTACCGTGTGGGTTTAGGAGTTGCTCCTGCAGCTCTGTGAGTTTGTCCTCTGCATCAGGCAGGTCCATCTTATTGACCACCAACACAGCAGGCTTACACGGGAGATCCTCCTTATACAGCTCCAACTCCTATAGGAGGGGTCGAGAGAGGAGGGGACGGGCGGCAGAAAGTGGGATAAGGAGAGAGAGAACATATTGTGATACTGGTGCTCGGAGGGAGGGAGGGGGTGGTTCCTGTGTAGATGTGTCCTGTTAGCCTCACTTTAATTAAAAGTTGAACAGCCTCAAAAGCAGACCTAAAGGGCGTTTTGCTTGCCAGCTGGAAACCACAAACGTCCACCTATGACCAGAGAGAGAAGAGAGACTTCATCAGTATTACAGCTAGAGGCTTTCTCACCACAAATCTCCTTGAGACTTTGACCATAAATTGTGTTTGTGTTTAGGTCGAACCACAAAGAGCAGCTGTCTGGTCCTCTCCACGTGTTTGAGGAACTGGTGGCCCATGCCTCTATTCATGTGAGCCCCCTCTATCAGCCCTAGGAGGTCTGCAACTGAGATCTACACCAATCTTAGAAGAGAACACAGAATGGACCAATCAGAGGACAGAACACAGAATGGACCAATCAGAGGAGAGAGAACGCAGAGTATGTAAAAACCAGAAGAAAGACCATCTTGAGAATGAACCAATCAGGTAAAGGAAACGGTTGAGTTGCACAAAAGGGAGGAAGTGACCTCATCTGCTTCTCTTACCTGTTTATGGTCTTCATACATGACCTTGCCAATCTCCGGTCTCAGAGTGGTGACTGCAGAACGACAACAAACATTTACCATTCATAAATAACTCAAACATCATGGTGTCATCCTCCACTCAAACATTTAATAAAAAACTGGATAATATATGGAACATTCACTTCAACGGGATGTGTGTGTGTAAATGTGTACTCAATACTCACTGGCATAGCTGGCAATCTGGGGTTTGGCGTGAGACAGGGCGGTCAGTAGAGAGGACTTTCCTGCATTGGGGAACCTGGTAATGATGGAGGGAGAAATCATGTCGTCAATGTGTTCCTGTATGATTGTGTGTGTGTGTGTGTTTGTCCTGTCTCACCCCACCAGGCCGAGGTCAGCAATGAGTTTGAGGTCCAGTCGTATCTGTCTGGTCTGGCCCTTACTGGGCAGGAACTCTGAGTGGTAGGATCCTCCTTGACCCCCTCTGGCCACCAGCACACGATCTCCCTCAGTGTTCAGCTCACCTATGGAGGGGATTGATGAGCTATGGTCAGTAAATGTACACCCAACACTCTGATCCTGAGTGCAGACATCAACATCATCTTCAACCAGTACACAGTGCCTTGTGTCCGTGAAGGAGGTGTATAATGTGTGTAAAGACTTACCGAGGACCTTTCCATCATCGTTGGTGACAGTAATGCCAGGAGGAGCCATGACTTCTTGGTCCTCTCCTTTCTGCCCCCTCAGGGTACAGACACTACACTACCACACACACACACACACACACACACACACACACACACACACACACACACACACACACACACACACACACGTTAAGACTTGGATTAGATTGCTGGTAGTTCATGTCATGACACTTCCAAAAGACATACCTGCTGTTGATTCCTACTCCAGCGATGAAGCGTTTCTGGGGGTACTTATCCTTGACCCTCTTCAGAGTCATCGCGTTCTGAGCCACCACCCAAACGTCTCTCCCTTTCCCCCCCTGACCCCCCCAGACGGGGCAGCCCCATCCCCCACTGCACCCTCGCACATACAGACGCAGGTTGTCCACGAAGTTACCATACTGGAGGAAAGAGAGTAGTGATGACATAATTTCACTTTGCGTCAGACAACTGAAATATCTACAGCAATTAATATATTGTAATGTCTTCTACAATGACGTGGACAGTAACGTTAAGCTACACAGTGAAACTATTTCAATTTCCATAGCTAGCAAGTTCATTGTAGAAACGACCACGTAAAACTGATAGAACACCACAACCAACTAGCTAGTCCTGTCTACGAAACTGACCGTGAAGACCACCTACGACTAGCAAACTAAGCTAACTAGCATGGCAACCTGGATAGTAGAGCCACACAGACAGGAAGGGTTAGTTATACATATATTTGGTATAGCTAGCTATGATGCAACTGTATTTATAACACTGGGTTACTAACCTTCCGGTAACAAATCCTGCTGATCCAAACCATTTTGACGGGATATTTAGATGTTACAGTTGACTGTTTGTGGCATTTTTGCCTGAAGACGATTAGCTGTTCACATGTGTCGTTTGAATAGGTTGTTTGGTGCTGGAACAGGAAACAGCAGGTGATTCGATGATGTCAGCGTCAGTCAAGGTAGCTAGTCCCGCCTCCCTCTCCTCCCCAGCTAAACTATGCACACAACATATTAGGCTATGTTGTGGGGTTTTACCTGTAGTCCTAGTCTACAAATAAATCACATTGTTTTGAACAATAATTTGGTTACATCCCTTTGATAGCCTATACTAGTAGTGTTTTTGTAAAGTTAAGTCATTTTAGGTTAGGCCCTATTTGTTTCTAATGTTACAGCATACTCTACACCAAATGAATTAATTCATCCATTCAGTCAGTCAGTCAGTCAGACATCATGTTTCTTCATAGGCTATCCTTGGTCAACTGTCAGCTCGTGAGGTGTTATAAAGAGCTCCGCAATCGAGTGGCCATGTGAGTCAGTCAATACATCCACACAGTGAACCACACTTGGGATACGCACCCACGTTGGGTGGTGGTTTTTAAAACTGCAACAGCTGATAGGAACATAACAAGTAAGTTGCCTATATTTTGTTCATATCCTATAGAGGCTATGGAAGCGTGTCTTTGAGAGGGAGATCATTACGCACACCTCTGATTTCACTACTCACATTTTCTGTTTCTAAATGTGTGTCTGATGGCCATCTGATCTGTCACAAGTAGGCAGGTGGCCTATATTTTACTTGAGCCTTCTTTCTCTTAGGCTATTTGTCTCTGCATTCCCATCTCTTGGCCACTCAGGGCTCTCTCTCCTATCGCGCTAGTCGGATGATGGTTTCTCTCCGTGGCCCATTCCTCCATGCAGATCTCCTCTAGAGCAGTGATGTTTTGGGGCTGTTGCTGGGCAACACAGACTTTCAACTCCCTCCAAAGATTTTCTATGGGGTTGAGATCTGGAGACTGGCTAGGCCACTCCAGGACCTTGAAATGCTTCTTACGAAGCCACTCCTTCGTTGCCCGGGCGGTGTGTTTGGGATCATTGTCATCCTGAAAGACACAGCCACGTTTCATCTTCAATGCCCTTGCTGATGGAAGGAGGTTTTCACTCAAAATCTCACGATACATGGCCCCATTCATTCTTTTCTTTACACGGATCAGTCCTCCTGGTCCCTTTGCAGAAAAACAGCCCCAAAGCATGATGTTTCCACCCTCATGCTTCACAGTAGGTATGGTGTTCTTTGGAGGCAACTCAGCATTCTTTGTCCTCCAAACACGACGAGTTGAGTTTTTACCAAAAAGTTATATTTTGGTTTCATCTGACCATATGACATTCTCCCAATCTTCTTCTGGATCATCCAAATGCTCTCTAGCAAACTTCAGACGGGCCTGGACATGTACTGGCTTAAGCAGGGGGACACGTCTGGCGCTGCAGGATTTGAGTCGCTGGCGGCGTAGTGTGTTACTGATGGTAGGCTTTGTTACTTTGGTCCCAGCTCTCTGCAGGTCATTCACTAGGTCCCCCCGTGTGGTCCTGGGATTTTTGCTCACCGTTCTTGTGATCATTTTGACCCCACGGGGTGAGATCTTGCGTGGAGCCCCAGATCGAGGGAGATTACCAGTGGTCTTGTATGTCTTCCATTTCCTAATAATTGTACACACAGTTGATTTCTTCAAACCAAGCTGCTTACCTATTGCATATTCAGTCTTCCCAGCCTGGTGCAGGTCTACAATTTTGTTTCTGGTGTCCTTTGACAGCTCTTTAGTCTTGGCCATAGTGGAGTTTGGAGTGTGACTGTTTGAGGTTGTGGACAGGTTTCTTTTATACTGATAACAAGTTCAAACAGGTGCCATTAATACAGGTAACGAGTGGAGGACAGAGGAGCCTCTTAAAGAAGAAGTTACAGGTCTGTGAGAGCCAGAAATCTTGCTTGTTTGTAGGTGACCAAATACTTATTTTCCACAAAATTTGAAAATAAATTCATTAAAAATCCTACAATGTGATTTTCTGGATTTTTTTTCTAATTTTGTCTGTCATAGTTGAAGTGTACCTATGATGAAATTACAGGCCTCTCATCTTTTTAAGTGGGAGAACTTGCACAATTGGTGGCTGACTATATACTTTTTTGCCCCACTGTACCTGTATTTGGGTTGTAGGTGTTGCCGACGTTTGTGAAGATCTTGGTGTAGATCAGTTGGGTCTCAGTATTGAAAGGTCCTTCTTTTCCTGAGTTAGTCAAACCAGCAGAGAAGGCCACCTTTGGTCTGTCTGTGAACAGGGGAGAACACAGGATACATACATACTGACAATGGAGAAACAAATACAAATGAACAATGCAAGATGTCTTTGGAAATATCTTAGTCAGCAGACAAGAAGAAAGGTAACAATTTAAACTTTGAAAATAGATGATAAATTGGTGGCTGACGCATTTTAGCACTAAAGTTTTTATCAGAGCAAACTTGAGATAAAGTTGTCTGTTTCCCTGTATTCTGTCTCTTCAGCACCTTCACCTGGCTCCCCAAGGCTGACAGTTCTGCTGACATAAAGACAACACATCAAACAGTTACCTAAACTTATTTGTAAGCCATATATTCATATTATATAATGCTGTCTTCAGCACCTCTACCTGGCTCTCACTGGCTGTCACTCTGGCTCCCATGGCTGACAGTGCTGCTGCTTGTGCTGGAGTTGTAGAATCAAATAAAAAATATGTTCAAGCATGTCATCTTCAAGCTATTGTTGATTGCTACTAAATTATATAAATACTGTAGTAATAATTCCCTACTGATTGCTTATGATCATATCCGCATACCTGCATTCTCTCTCTTCAGCTCCTCTCCCAGCCTCTCACTGACGCTCAGTCTGGTCTCCAGGGCTGAAATAACAGGACAATGTATTCAGAAATTATAATGATTTAATTCAGACAATCGAACAAGTCTCCCAGAGTAGCGTTGCTGTAACTTAGAGTGATTGGCATGAATCTTGCCCTGGAAGCAGAACTGAGCAATTTCTGCTAGATGGGCCAGCTCCAAAGTCAAAAGTGGCTATTTTGTAAAAATCCATGAAAACAAAAATGTCACTTTTTGGTATTAATTTAAGGTTAGACATTAGGGTTAGCAGTGTGGTTAATTTTAGAGTTAATGTTAGGCTTAAAATCAGATTTCATTACTTTGTGGCTGTGCCAGCTAGTGACCACTCTGCAGAGCTGCCTCCAGAACAAGATTCATGACAAAAAACGCTAACCTGCCAATGGACCTACATGTAAAGTCATATGATTTATTTAATACAATAAAAATCCTCATTACCTGCATTGTCTCTCTTCAGTTCCTCCACCTGGCTCTCACTAGCTGTAAATCTGTTTCCCATGTACAGTGCCTTGCGAAAGTATTCGGCCCCCTTGAACTTTGCGACCTTTTGCCACATTTCAGGCTTCAAACATAAAGATATAAAACTGTATTTTTTTGTGAAGAATCAACAACAAGTGGGACACAATCATGAAGTGGAACGACATTTATTGGATATTTCAAACTTTTTTAACAAATCAAAAACTGAAAAATTGGGCGTGCAAAATTATTTCGCAAGGCACTGTACCTCAGCTCCACTCTCTGCTCTCCACTCTCCCCCTGAGCCCATGTCCTAGACAGACAGAACAGCAACACCAGCATAGCTGGTATTTCCTACTCAGAAGTAAAATGAGCGATAAGGATTAAAAAAAAAGTGAAATCATTGAAACTTGTTGAGCTTAAAATGTATTTTCAAAATAATGTTTCAATGATTTCATTTTTTTTGTCCTTATCCCCCATTCTACTTCTGAGGAAGGGCAGATAAATATTGCAGAGTTGAAGAGAGATGTAATATTTAACCACAAGAGGGAATAATTGTCACATTTTGACAGGCTATTGTATTGTACACTGGTGTGCACCTGTATTTGTGTACTTTTTACCCATGACTTTACTTGTCCTTGGTGATATTTTAACATTCCACTGAGTTGCAACATGTGCTGGTTTCTCATGCATCAGGTTACCAAGACCAGTGTGTATAAAGAAGAGTACTGAGTCCAGTAGACTACATTAGTTCTGAAGAGGTATTGTTTCAGAATGAGGGATGCTGGAGCTCTGCTGGTGTTGTTGTTCTGTCTGTCTGGGACATGGGCTCAGGGCCTGAGTGGAGGGGTTAGGGAGAATGACATCACTCTACAGAGACCAACACTTTACATGTTGCATTTATATTTTTGTTCGGTACAATTTTTTAAACGATTTTGTTCCGTTTTATTTTCAAGCTAATGTGTTACAAACAACAACAAAAATATAAAACGCAACATGTAAAGTGTTGGTCCCCTTACTCAAGAGCTGAAATAAAATATCTCATTCATTTTCCATGCGCACAAAAAGCTTATTTCTCTCAAATTTTGAGCACAAATTTGTTTACATTCCCATTAGTGAGAATTTCTCCTTTGCCAAGATAATCCATCCACCTGACAGGTGTGGCATATCAAGAAGCTGATTAAACAGCATTACATAGGTAATTGTGCTGGGGACAATAAAAGGCCACTCTAAAATATGCAGTTTTGTCACACATCACAATGCCACAGATGTGTCAAGTTTCGAGGGAGTGTGCAATTGGCATGCTAACTGCAGGAATGTTAGTTTCTCTACCATAAGCCACATCCAATGTCATTTTAGAGAATTTAGCAGTATGTCCAACTAGCCTCACAACTGCAGACCATGTGTAACCACGCCAGCCCAGGACCTCCACAACAGGCTTCCTCACCTGCGGGATCGTCTCAGATCAGTCACCCTTTTGTGGGAAAAAACTTATTCTGATTGGCTGGGCCTGGCTCCAAGTGGGTGGGCCTATGCCCTCCCAGGCCCACCCATGACTGCACCCCTGCCCAGTCATGTGAAATCCAAAGATTAGGGGCCTAATTAATTAATTTCAAATGGAGACTGTGAACAAGTGGTTGTGCTGAGCGTGCTGGTAGGGCCAACTTCCAGCCATAGGCCGTGGTTGTGCTGGCACCACCCGGAAGTGAACCGAGGTTGAGCTGGCTGCTCCCATTGTGCAAGAAGCCTGAGGAGTCGGTCTAAAGTTATACAGTTACATTGATGCTGTTGACCCGGATCACTGGTGCGCGCTAAATAGCGTTTCAATCGGTGACGTCACTTGCTCTGAGACCTTGAAGTAGTAGTTCCCTTGCTCCCCAAGGGCCGCGGCTTTTGTGGAGCGATGGGTAACGATGACTGTTGTTGATGTGTGCAGAGGGTCCCTGGTTCGCGCCCGGGTATGGGCGAGGGGACTGTCTAAAGTTAGACTGTTACACTACCTGCCGCCCCAATATGGTTGTCTGGGCCCATATTTTTTTTTATTTTTTTTATTTTTTTTCACCTTTATTTAACCAGGTAGGCTAGTTGAGAACAAGTTCTCATTTACAACTGCGACCTGGCCAAGATAAAGCATAGCAGTGTGAGCAGACAACACAGAGTTACACATGGAATAAACAAATTAACAAGTCAATAACACAGTAGAAAACAAAGGGGGAGTCTATATACAATGTACAATGTGTGCAAAGGGCATGAGGAGGTAGACGAATAGTTACAATTTTGCAGATTAACACTGGAGTGATATATGATCAGATGGTCGTGTACAGGTAGAGATATTGGTGTTCAAAAGAGCAGAAAAGTAAATAAATAAAAACAGTACGGGGATGAGGTAGGTGAAAATGGGTGGGCTATTTACCAATAGACTATGTACAGCTGCAGCGATCGGTTAGCTGCTCAGATAGCTGATGTTTGAAGTTGGTGAGGGAGATAAAAGTCTCCAACTTCAGCGATTTTTGCAATTCGTTCCAGTCACAGGCAGCAGAGTACTGGAACGAAAGGCGGCCAAATGAGGTGTTGGCTTTAGGGATGATCAGTGAGATACACCTGCTGGAGCGCGTGCTACGGATGGGTGTTGTGGATATATGGATTTCCTGCCGTGTTCCAATATGAACGTTGACTACAATATAGCGTCATCAAATTGATCAATTTTAGTTCCCTCGTCCGGTTCTTGAACCAGAAGAAGCAGCGCAATGATCTGAGCGCGCGCTCTTTGCCGAGACTACGAATCTGTGCTCGCGCCCTATACCTGCCCTACCCGTGCAGCGCGACTGAAAGAGTTTCGATGTTACGCTGAAGTCAAGCCAGAGAGGAAGAAGAGAGATGCCCAGCTCTGCGGAAAATCTGTCACCCTCACCAGCAGGCGATTTTTCCTTGTTTCGCCTACAAAGCAATACGTTTTTGTCTGGCGGTCAAGGAGAGTGTCAGATTTTGTCAACTAAATGAATAGCTAGTTTGCTACAGGTTTATTTGATCGAATATAACTTTCGTAATGCTTAAGTTCTTACGTGTACAATTTAAGTAGGACAATTTTGTATGATGTCTTTTTATTTTGTGCAATGGCTATTTTTCCACCCTTACCATCCTACAGTAGGTGTCGGCATGCACCTCTAACGCTTGTTTGCGGACCGTCATAATACCATAGAAGAAGAAGAAGAAGAAGAAGAAGAAGAAGAAGAAGAAGAAGAAGAAGAAGAAGAAGAAGAAGAAGAAGAAGAAAGATAGGCGGGAGCTAGACAGACCGCAGTGCCGCTTTGTGGACAACGAGTCCAATTTTAGGGCGCAGAGACGTGTATCTTGTCAGTATATCCATAGTCTTTGGTCAAACACATAAACCGGGTTCTCTCTCCTGAAATAAGGACATCTGTCCTTGAGGTGGATAGATAAAAGTATCGGGTGACATTAGTAGCATATTCGGGATTGGATGCTGTCATTAATGGTTAAAACACATCTCATCAGACAGTGTCTGTTCACTGCGAAGAGAGAGAGAGAGGGAGAGAGAAAGAGAGAGAGCGCGCGAAAGTGAGAGTGAGTGAGGTGGTATGTGTGTCATCTCGATAGAGCCTCCCACCGGCGACCCCATATATACTGTGAGAGCGGCGGCCGTCGGCCGTACAGAGGAGTGATTGGGAGATATAGAGATACATCGTACCGAGGTAAGTAGCCTACAGAGCTGCCGCCTCGGAGCTGAGGGATGGTGTTGCTGCTTTCTCTTGGAGGGATGCGGAGAACTAGAGGATGGCCGGGAGTGTCTGACCTAAATTATAGGAGGTACCCTACAAGGATGATGAAATTGTCGCAATTCGCATGTGCGCCCGCGTACGATGGAATCACTCTCAAGATCACGGATGGGGAGAGACAGTAGCATACCCTATAGCAGCCTAATATAGGATGCTGTATAGATTGTGTAGCGGGCCAAAATCGCAGTATCTTTTAGACTAGAGAAGTCCTGTGATGGGCGGTAATTGTGTAATCCACAAGCCTATTTGTAGAGAATGTAACATTGATTACAGTAACAATATACATTTTTGTCTCAGAAATATGACAAATTTGCTAAATTATTATTGTGGTATAGGCATAGTTAGCCAAATGGAGGGTTGAATTAAGCCCTGTTTATACCTGGTGCTAACATGCACACTTGTCCTCATTCTGATTGTGCCCACATTCGTAGACCGGTATAGACGATTAACAGCCACATTGTGATCCGATCTTCCTGACCACCTTCGGAGGCAGTCAGGCACACAAACCAAACCATTTAAATTGTCAATATACCTGCCTCTAAACTCATTGTCAGGTAGCAGCACCATTGACTTATGTAATCAGTAAATGTCTTTAAATAATTCAATATTATTATTATCTGTCTGGCCAGATTATCTGTCAAATAACAGCTAATCTGGCTACAATGCGGACAGAGTGGATGAATAAGAGACACATTTGAATAAAATCTGTAAACAAAACAAACCATAATCAGATAGTGATTGGATCATATTGATCAGATCCCCAAACTCACGTTAGTGCATGGTGTAAACAAGGCTTTACAGTACAAGAACATAAAACACAATTACAGCTAAAACTGATAAAATAGCTATTAGGCCCGATTTATTTCAAACATTCCAGCTCAGAATACCAGCCTGATGCAGTTGGCTTTATATCAGCACTTTCACATGCAGGGAATACTAAAGCATCTCCACGGTAACCAAATTATGCTTTGACTCAGATTTTTCACTTTAAAATGTATACCAAACAAAAACCATTGATTTCAAAGTTTAAAAAACCATATAACTCTATGTAAATAGACTGCTTTGAACAATTTACACAGCAAACTTAACAAAAAACATATTTACTGGGAGAACTGTGCAGATGCTGAGAGAGAGAGAACAGCCAAAGGTAATGATAGACTATTGAATATCACACCATTGATATTCCGACACAGTACAAAGTTCGTGGCACCTGTACAAAGTTGGAACTTGTTATTTTTAACAGCGAATAAAAGTCAGGGAAAATATGTAAAGTTTTTCTTCCTGTTTAACATTTGATTCTTTATTCCTGTTTACACTTAAAAGGTACAGGCTTTGTACAGGTGCAGATACTGAGTGATTTTTGCCCTGAGAGTAACAAAGTTGTTTATCTGATGTAACAAGTGTCCCCTGGCTTGTTAAGTTGGTAGGGAATTGACCCCAACCCTGGCACTGCCACCTAACCCATTCAACCCTGGTACTGAACCTAACCCATTCAACCCTGGCACTGCCACCTAACCCATTCAACCCTGGTACTGAACCTAACCCATTCAACCCTGGTACTGAACCTAACCCATTCAACCCTGGTACTGCCACCTAACCCATTCAACCCTGGCACTGCCACCTAACCCATTCAACCCTGGTACTGAACCTAACCCATTCAACCCTGGTACTGCCACCTAACCCATTCAACCCTGGTACTGAACCTAACCCATTCAACCCTGGTACTGCCACCTAACCCATTCAACCCTGGCACTGCCACCTAACCCATTCAACCCTGGCACTGCCACCTAACCCATTCAACCCTGGTACTGCCACCTAACCCATTCAACCCTGGTACTGCCACCTAACCCATTCAACCCTGGTACTGGACCTAACCCATTCAACCCTGGCACTGCCACCTAACCCATTCAACCCTGGCACTGCCACCTAACCCATTCAACCCGGGCACTGCCACCTAACCCATTCAACCCTGGTACTGCCACCTAACCCATTCAACCCTGGCACTGCCACCTAACCCATTCAACCCTGGTACTGAACCTAACCCATTCAACCCTGGTACTGCCACCTAACCCATTCAACCCTGGCACTGCCACCTAACCCATTCAACCCTGGCACTGCCACCTAACCCATTCAACCCTGGCACTGCCACCTAACCCATTCAACCCTGGTACTGAACCTAACCCATTCAACCCTGGCACTGCCACCTAACCCATTCAACCCTGGCACTGCCACCTAACCCATTCAACCCTGGCACTGCCACCTAACCCATTCAACCCTGGTACTGCCACCTAACCAATTCAACCCTGGCACTGCCACCTAACCCATTCAACCCTGGTACTGAACCTAACCCATTCAACCCTGGTACTGCCACCTAACCCATTCAACCCTGGCACTGCCACCTAACCCATTCAACCCTGGTACTGAACCTAACCCATTCAACCCTGGTACTGCCACCTAACCCATTCAACCCTGGCACTGCCACCTAACCCATTCAACCCTGGCACTGCCACCTAACCCATTCAACCCTGGTACTGCCACCTAACCCATTCAACCCTGGTACTGCCACCTAACCCATTTAACCCTGGTACTGGACCTAACCCATTCAACCCTGGCACTGCCACCTAACCCATTCAACCCTGGCACTGCCACCTAACCCATTCAACCCTGGCACTGCCACCTAACCCATTCAACCCTGGTACTGCCACCTAACCCATTCAACCCTGGCACTGCCACCTAACCCATTCAACCCTGGCACTGCCACCTAACCCATTCAACCCTGGTACTGCCACCTAACCCATTCAACCCTGGTACTGCCACCTAACCCATTCAACCCTGGTACTGCCACCTAACCCATTCAATCCTGGTACTGCCACCTAACCCATTCAACCCTGGCACTGCCACCTAACCCATTCAACCCTGGTACTGCCACCTAACCCATTCAACCCTGGCACTGCCACCTAACCCATTCAACCCTGGTACTGCCACCTAACCCATTCAACCCTGGCACTGCCACCTAACCCATTCAACCCTGGTACTGACCCTAACCCATTCAACCCTGGTACTGAACCTAACCCATTCAACCCTAGCACTGCCACCTAACCCATTCAATCCTGGTACTGAACCTAACCCATTCAACCCTGGTACTGAACCTAACCCATTCAACCCTGGCACTGCCACCTAACCCATTCAACCCTGGTACTGAACCTAACCCATTCAACCATGGTACTGAACCTAACCCATTCAACCCTGGCACTGCCACCTAACCCATTCAACCCTGGTACTGCCACCTAACCCATTCAACCCTGGTACTGCCACCTAACCCATTCAACCCTGGTACTGCCACCTAACCCATTCAACCCTGGTACTGCCACCTAACCCATTCAACCCTGGCACTGCCACCTAACCCATTCAACCCTGGTACTGACCCTAACCCATTCAACCCTGGTACTGAACCTAACCCATTCAACCCTAGCACTGCCACCTAACCCATTCAACCCTGGTACTGAACCTAACCCATTCAACCCTGGTACTGAACCTAACCCATTCAACCCTGGCACTGCCACCTAACCCATTCAACCCTGGTACTGAACCTAACCCATTCAACCCTGGTACTGAACCTAACCCATTCAACCATGGTACTGAACCTAACCCATTCAACCCTGGCACTGCCACCTAACCCATTCAACCCTGGTACTGAACCTAACCCATTCAACCCTGGTACTGAACCTAACCCATTCAACCCTGGTACTGCCACCTAACCCATTCAACCCTGGTACTGAACCTAACCCATTCAACCATGGTACTGAACCTAACACATTCAACCCTGGTACTGAACCTAACCCATTCAACCCTGGTACTGAACCTAACCCATTCAACCATGGTACTGAACCTAACCCATTCAACCCTGGTACTGAACCTAAACCATTCAACCCTGGTACTGCCACCTAACCCATTAAACCCTGGTACTGAACCTAACCCATTCAACCATGGTACTGAACCTAACCCATTCAACCCTGGTACTGAACCTAACCCATTCAACCCTGGTACTGAACCTAACCCATTCAACCATGGTACTGAACCTAACCCATTCAACCCTGGTACTGAACCTAACCCATTCAACCCTGGTACTGGACCTAACCCATTCAACCCTGGCACTGCCACCTAACCCATTCAACCCTGGTACTGCCACCTAACCCATTCAACCCTGGTACTGCCACCTAACCCATTCAACCCTGGTACTGCCACCTAACCCATTCAACCCTGGTACTGCCACCTAACCCATTCAACCCTGGCACTGCCACCTAACCCATTCAACCCTGGTACTGACCCTAACCCATTCAACCCTGGTACTGAACCTAACCCATTCAACCCTAGCACTGCCACCTAACCCATTCAACCCTGGTACTGAACCTAACCCATTCAACCCTGGTACTGAACCTAACCCATTCAACCCTGGCACTGCCACCTAACCCATTCAACCCTGGTACTGAACCTAACCCATTCAACCCTGGTACTGAACCTAACCCATTCAACCATGGTACTGAACCTAACCCATTCAACCCTGGCACTGCCACCTAACCCATTCAACCCTGGTACTGAACCTAACCCATTCAACCCTGGTACTGAACCTAACCCATTCAACCCTGGTACTGCCACCTAACCCATTCAACTCTGGTACTGAACCTAACCCATTCAACCATGGTACTGAACCTAACACATTCAACCCTGGTACTGAATCTAACCCATTCAACCCTGGTACTGAACCTAACCCATTCAACCATGGTACTGAACCTAACCCATTCAACCCTGGTACTGAACCTAAACCATTCAACCCTGGTACTGCCACCTAACCCATTAAACCCTGGTACTGAACCTAACCCATTCAACCATGGTACTGAACCTAACCCATTCAACCCTGGTACTGAACCTAACCCATTCAACCCTGGTACTGAACCTAACCCATTCAACCATGGTACTGAACCTAACCCATTCAACCCTGGTACTGAACCTAACCCATTCAACCCTGGTACTGGACCTAACCCATTCAACCCTGGCACTGCCACCTAACCCATTCAACCCTGGTACTGCCACCTAACCCATTCAACCCTGGCACTGCCACCTAACCCATTCAACCCTGGTACTGCCACCTAACCCATTCAACCCTGGTACTGCCACCTAACCCATTCAACCCTGGCACTGCCACCTAACCCATTCAACCCTGGTACTGCCACCTAACCCATTCAACCCTGGTACTGCCACCTAACCCATTCAAACCTGGTACTGGACCTAACCCATTCAACCCTGACACTGCCACCTAACCCATTCAACCCTGGCACTGCCACCTAACCCATTCAACCCTGGCACTGCCACCTAACCCATTCAACCCTGGTACTGCCACCTAACCCATTCAACCCTGGCACTGCCACCTAACCCATTCAACCCTGGTACTGGACCTAACCCATTCAACCCTGGTACTGAACCTAACCCATTCAACCCTGGTACTGAACCTAACCCATTCAACCCTGGTACTGAACCTAACCCATTCAACCATGGTACTGAACCTAACCCATTCAACCCTGGCACTGCCACCTAACCCATTCAACCCTGGCACTGCCACCTAACCCATTCAACCCTGGTACTGAACCTAACCCATTCAACCCTGGCACTGCCACCTAACCCATTCAACCCTGGTACTGAACCTAACCCATTCAACCCTGGTACTGCCACCTAACCCATTCAACCCTGGTACTGAACCTAACCCATTCAACCATGGTACTGAACCTAACCCATTCAACCATGGTACTGAACCTAACCCATTCAACCCTGGTACTGAACCTAACCCATTCAACCATGGTACTGAACCTAACCCATTCAACCCTGGTACTGAACCTAACCCATTCAACCCTGGTACTGGACCTAACCCATTCAACCCTGGTACTGAACCTAACCCATTCAACCATGGTACTGAACCTAACCCATTCAACCCTGGTACTGAACCTAACCCATTCAACCCTGGTACTGAACCTAACCCATTCAACCCTGGTACTGAACCTAACCCATCCAACCATGGTACTGAACCTAACCCATTCAACCCTGGTACTGAACCTAACCCATTCAACCCTGGTACTGCCACCTAACCCATTCAACCCTGGTACTGCCACCTAACCCATTCAACCCTGGCACTGCCACCTAACCCATTCAACCCTGGTACTGAACCTAACCCATTCAACCCTGGTACTGAACCTAACCCATTCAACCCTGGTACTGAACCTAACCCATTCAACCCTGGTACTGAACCTAACCCATTCAACCCTGGTACTGAACCTAACCCATTCAACCATGGTACTGAACCTAACCCATTCAATCCTGGTACTGAACCTAACCCATTCAACCCTGGTACTGAACCTAACCCATTCAACCCTGGTACTGAACCTAACCCATTCAACCCTGGTACTGAACCTAACCCATTCAACCCTGGTACTGAACCTAACCCATTCAACCCTCGTACTGAACCTAACCCATTCAACCATGGTACTGAACCTAACCCATTCAATCCTGGTACTGAACCTAACCCATTCAACCCTGGTACTGAACCTAACCCATTCAACCCTGGTACTGAACCTAACCCATTCAACCCTGGTACTGAACCTAACCCATTCAACCCTGGTACTGGACCTAACCCATTCAAGCCACGGCATAACAAATCAACGTATTAATCAGTTTTTTAATATATATATAATATAGACATTTTATAGATAATATATTTATATATGGTGCTTTTAACAACAAAATAAAGTCACAAAGTGCTTTACATTAAAAGTTTTGAGTATACCCCCCCCCTCCATGTGAGTAAGCTGGCTGAATGTGGGTGACCGTGTTAAATTGGTCAGTGGTGTGGAAATGCCAGATTTAGCCTGCCAAACAGGGGGCACGGCTCTACAATACCCACTGCCTGCTCCCTCCATGACTTTCTCTGGTACTCCCGCCCAAACAGAGCACGGCCAGTGTATGGAATCCTGCCACTTTTACTGAAAAGGGTAACGCCAACTCCCCAGCACTGGGTGAAAAACAGCCTGCAGGGCTCTCTCACCCAGGGCTGGGCAGGGGAGTGGGAGGTGGAAAGGGGGATATGCGGGAGGGAGGTGCGTGCTTGTCAGAGGGGAGGTGGGAGGGATGGTGGCTGAATGTCAGGGGATGGTGGATGCATGTCAGAGGGGGGGTGGGTGCATGTCAGAGGGGAGGTGGGAGGGATGGTGGGTGCATGTCAGAGGGGAGGTGGGAGGGATGGTGGATGCATGTCAGAGTGGGGGGTGCATGTCAGAGGGGAGGTGGGAGGGATGGTTGCTGAATGTCAGGGGATGGTGGATGCATGTCAGAGGGGCGTGGGGGTGGGTGCATGTCAGAGGGGAGGTGGGAGGGATGGTGGGTGCATGTCAGAGGGGAGGTGGGAGGGATGGTGGGTGAATGTCAGGGGATGGTGGATGCATGTCAGGGGGGTGGGTGCATGTCAGAGGGGAGGTGGGAGGGATGGTGGGTGCATGTCAGAGGGGAGGTGGGAGGGATGGTGGGTGCATGTCAGAGGGGAGTTGGGAGGGATGGTGGGTGCATATCAGAGGGGGGAGGGAGGGATTGTGGGTGCATGTCAGAGGGGAGGTGGGAGGGATGGTGGGTGGATGTCAGAGGGTTGGAGGGAGGGATTGTGGGTGCATGTCAGAGGGGAGGTGGGAGGGATGGTGGGTGCATGTCAGAGGGGAGAGGGTGTGGATGACCTGTGGCAGGTGGTGAGAAGCAGGGGAACCGGGAGGAGGTGTGTGCATGAGGCAGGGTTAGAGGGGAGATGTTTGGGTGGGTGTGTATGGGGATGGCGGTAGGGAGGCGCGCCCCTCTTGTCTAGTCTGTCAGTGTGCCAGGTCTACATTCCCACTGCACCGGCCGGTGAAAAGGGCTGTAAATATATAAACCGGCCTGGCAGGATTAGAGCCTGCTGGGAGTGATCAGGGGGGATTTCCACCCCGCCGGGCACACAATGGCACCGCCACATAACATAAACACGCATACACACACACACACAATGGCACCGTGGCACAACAGACCTGAGCCTCCATAGATTTGATGCATACTGTCTTTTGTTTGGGAAGAGGTGGTTCGTCTAGCCACGGGCTGTGTGTACGATGCAGGGGGCACGGCGTGGTGGCAGGGGAGGGGTGGTGTGGTCCTGATTGGATGTGTGTGTGTGCTGGAGAGTCAGCTGAGCGCCGATAGAGACCAAGGGATGGGATCTCCGCTCACATAAAACAACAACCGTCAACGGCCGATCCAGTCCAGTTTGAACCTGTCACAGCAGACTGAGAAGCAGACTGAGAAGTGACAACTGCAGTAATTTCACAGACCACAACCCTCTCTCTCAGCTAAAAGGCACTAACACACTCTAACGGACGACAGCTCTACTGTTGGCCAAGCAGACATTCTCTCTGTATGAATTGGCAGTCCCACACTCTACTGTACCTGACTCACTTAACCTGAGAGAATGAAAGACTGTCTGCAACCACCAACCATCATTTACGAGTATCCATCCATCCTGTCACCGTGGTGACCCCCTTTCTCTCTCTCTTTCTCTTTCTCAGTGTGCCGGCTCTGGCCCTGGCTACAGCCATGCCTCTTCTGGAAGAGACCACTGTGCCTCGAGAGCATCCCCCCACACTGCCTGTGGTCATCATAGGTATGTTTAGCCCTAACCTCTGACATCTAACCCTAACCTCTAACTCTGCCCCGAGAGGCTAGCACCTCTTCGCCATCTCACCTCGCCCGCCGTCATCATTCACAGGTAACCTCTGACATTGCAAACATTTGATTCTCTCCTCTGTATGTCTGTGTAGGTAACGGGCCATCAGGTATCTGCCTGTCCTACCTGCTGAGTGGCTACAAGCCCTACCTGGACCCTTCAGCTGTTCACCCAAACCCTGTTCTGTACAGGAAGTTACAGGAGACCAGACACCTGCCCATCACTGAACAGGTGAACATCAAAGCATTGCTTTAAACACATATACAGCACACACACACAGATCACAGTTGACAAACACAAACATTGAAACATGATCTGGTCTCTCTATGCAGGATCTGGAGTATCTGAGTGAAGGTCTGGAGGGGCGGTCAGGAAACCCTGTAGCGGTGCTGTTTGACACCCTGCTGCACCCCAATGCGGATTTTGGCTACGAGTTTCCCCCTGTGCTACAGTGGAGAAGAGACAAGCAGCAGCACCTCCCTCACCTGGTGCTGGGCAGGGCAACGCCTGGAGGGGCCTGGCACGTGAGTTATTCCTACACAGCTTACACCCTCCTTTCCCCATTCATTTACCCCTACACCTCACCCATGGTGCTGGGCAGAGCAACGCCTGGAGGGGCCTGGCACGTGAGTTATTCCTAAACAGCTTATACCCTCCTTTCCCCATTCATTTACCCCTACACCTCACCCATGGTGCTGGGCAGAGCTATGCCTGGAGGGGCCTGGCACGTGAGTTATTCCTAAACAGCTTATACCCTCCTTTCCCCATTCATTTACCCCTACACCTCACCCATGGTGCTGGGCAGGGCTATGCCTGGAGGGGCCTGGCACGTGAGTTATTCCTAAACAGCTTATACCCTCCTTTCCCCATTCATTTACCCCTACACCTCACCCATGGTGCTGGGCAGGGCTATGCCTGGAGGGGCCTGGCACGTGAGTTATTCCTAAACAGCTTATACCCTCCTTTCCCCATTCATTTACCCCTACACCTCACCCATGGTGCTGGGCAGGGCTATGCCTGGAGGGGCCTGGAAAGACTTCACCCCCAAATCTCCTCTTCCATATGTTCCAATCCTCACCTCCAATCCTCTCTCTTTTCTCTCTCTTCTAGGTGATGGAGGGCTCCATGCTGACCATCAGTCTGGGCATCTGGATGGAACTGCCAGGGATCAACTACCGAGACCTGACTAACAATGGCAAATGCAGGTACTGACAATGGCAAATGCAGAGAGGGAAGGAAGGAGGGATGGAGAGAGATAGAGAGATGCTGCAATGAAGTTAAATAAATTCAAAACAATGAGACAGCTTAAAATTCCTTAATGCGTTAAGAGTTTACTAAAATATATTTTGTTTGACAACGAGTGCTCTCCCCCCCACCCCAGGGGCGTGACCAACGACCGGGCCACTCCAGAGGAGATCTCGTCTTACTACCGTAACTATGTCAAGCTGATGGGCCTGAAGCAGAACTTTGTTGACAACACCTACGTGACCTCTGTGCAGAAACTTTTCCGTGGACCCGAGGGGGAGGGTCTAGAGAATGGCCATGGAGAGTTGGGGGTGGGGGGAAAGGGGGTGTACGAGGGGAGGGAGGGTGAAGGTGTAGACGAAGGGGGAGGTGGGGGCCTGTGGGAGGTGAGGGGGTACCAGCGGGTGCAGGGCGACACCCACGTTCCCTTCTGCCTGTTTTCTGAGAATGTAGTTCTGGCCACGGGCGCGTCTGATTCGCCAGCTCAGCTGGGTGTGGAGGGGGAGGAGCTTCCCTTCGTGTTCCACAGCATCTCTGCCCTGGGATTGGCTGTGAGCCGGAAGAAGCTTGGGCCAAACTCTGATCCGGTGCTGATTGTGGGGGCGGGGTTAAGCGCGGCGGATGCGGTTTTGTGCGCTTGTAACAACAACATTTCCGTGCTGCATGCTTTCCGCAAACACGTAGACGACCCAGGCCTCATCTTTAAACAGCTACCCAAGACCCTCTACCCAGAATACCACAAGGTCTACCACATGATGCACTCCCAGACCCACGCAACACCAAACATGGCTGCCACCTCCACCACCAATGGCCTTCCCAGCATGGCCGCCTCAGTCTGCTCCAAGATGTGCTCCAAGCCCCAACCCACCACAACTAACATGGCCGCCAGTGGTGGTCCCGTTCTGTTCCCTGACTACACCAGCTTCCCAGAGCACTGCGTGGAGTCCTTCCAGCCAGACATGAAGTGTGTCCTGCAGGGGAGCAACTCCCTCAAGGCCTTTAAGATCTCCATGGCCCTGGTGTTGATCGGCACCCATCCCAACCTGTTCTTCCTCAAGGGCCAGGGCCAGTACCTGGGACTGGACCCCACCAAACCCATCTCCTGCAAGCAGAACCCTGTGGATGTACACCCCTACACCTTCGAGTGCACCAAGGACCCAGGACTGTTCGCCATGGGCCCGCTGGTGGGAGACAACTTTGTTCGCTTCCTAAAGGGCGGTGCTCTAGGCATTGCCTCCTGCCTGCTCAAGAGACTGAAGAAGAAAGGCAAGCTGATCACAGAAGGGGGAGGAGTAGGAGGAGGGGAGTTTATCTAGGTGAAGTGTGGATGGAGAGGCACGAGGTGGTGAATGAGTTGGAAGGGAGAGAAAGAGAGGAGGAAGAGGCATCTTTATTTAAGCGAAGGGAGAAAGGAGGGGAAGGAGGTGGAGAAAGGGAGGAGAGGAAGGAGGAAGAGGTTCATCTTAGTAAAAATAGCTACTATAACCAATGGAGTTCTGAGTTAAAAGGGCAAAGCCAAACAGTACATTTTTTTATATTTTATTGTTTGCAGTGGACATGCCTATTTGAACTCTGAAGCTTTCTTACCACTTCTGAGAGAACTGAAAACAATGGAAGTGGAGGCAGGCTAGTTACAGTTCATGACCAGGTTCAGCCCACCATCCATTACAGCTCCACTGTTCTGGTTTCTGCTGGGAAGCTGTCACAGGGTTTAATGTCCTCTATCCAGAAATCCAACCTGCAGTGTGACATGTTTTTTAGAGTCATATTTGTGACATTTTGTAATGTCTTGAGTTTTAGTTATTTGCTCACCTTGTCTTTCATGCAAGTGCATTTTCTGATTTCTTATCTACTTTAAACAATTGTCCTACTATTTCTCTGATGGCCTTCACCACGCAGTGGACTGTGAACCACTACAACTCCCCTTTAAAGCCTCAAGGAAATGGAACTTTGTAGAGACAGGCCCATAGCTGCTATAGTGTTCCTGCCATCATCTCAATTCTGAGTTTCTCATCAGTGCCAAGCTACAGACCCCAAGCAGTATCTGGCAGACCAGGATGTAATGGGAACGTTAAAGTAACAGATGAATAACAGATGAATCAAAAACCCCATCACCATCCTAATCAGACGAAGTAGAACTAACTCACTATGGTTGGAGCGCTCCACTTAACGCTTTTCCTACGCAAACCCTTCCACTTACACACCTGACCTGAATGTATTCTGGATCAGATAACTCATTGCTAACTTACTGTACATGTCAGCCTGATTTCAAACAATGGGGCATAAGAGTTCTCTATTGATGTTAGACCATAACAAAATGCCAAATAGTGTTTTTTAGACACACTGAAGTCATGCAGATGCGCGTGACTCTTGGCCGCAGTAAGAAAGCCATCGCCATCTGCATCCATTCAACATAGCCTAGATTTACGATATTACTCACAACAAAATAACTTTTTGGGGTCTCATATGCTTACCGTGATGTTTTGATTCTATCTGGAACAGTCGCTAAGATTATATCTGGTTGTGATCTTTGAAAAATAACTATTTAACGCTCATTGACATAGGATACAGCAAAAGCTAGCTAAATAGCTATTTTACTGGTTGAAGTTGAAGTGTTTTTTAAGTATAATGCAGTTGATTTGGGATAACACAAACATTATATTAAGAAGGACATTCATACGAACTTTAAAATCCAATTATAATCCAAAAGTAGTGTGAAATGCACTCATAAGTAACATCTAAATATAGGCTTTTTTGCTGACACCAATTTGCAGCAATGTTAACACAGAAAGGGGTCTATAAAATACTACTAGTCGACGACTCCTGATAAGTGTACATTGGATAAAGTCATAATGACTATGTTAAATGCACATTTTCTGGTTGCCATTATGGAGTAAATATTATGCCTGTGGCTCTGATTCCAGGTCCGTATAGTATTCTCTGTGACATTTCTCATACCATGTCACTTTCACACAGCCATCATACGCCTCATGTGTTTGTTGTGCCAAATACCTGTTACTGTATGTAAAGCTGTGAGGACTGAGGGTGGAGTTTCATTCATTTATTGAACCAGTCAGTCGCCTTTAGAATGTGTGTATTCATATGCAGTTTATTTCCGCATGCAGTCATCCTCAAGACTGAAGCTGCTTGCAGAAAAGAAGAAAAAAATGAAAAATTGTGGAATTGGGATAAAATATATATTGTTGACAAGATCAGCAAACTGAAAATGTATGGACAGTTCCTGGTCAATATGCTGTATTCCAAACTAACCAGCCCTTAAGCACTACATCCAGACCTGAAAAGATGAATCAGTGGATAGGTATAATTGTAAGGGGGTGGTAGTCACTCAACCTTGCCCCCAGATAGGCCATCAGTTTATGGCTAATTACACCTACATGTCCAATCTACACAGTAGGTGCCTTGATGAGAAGGGTTAACTAGGGGTTGATTAATAAGAAAAGGAAACAGCAGGTTCCCCAACCCCTGGGGTCTAACCAGGGTTTTCTACAACTGTCTTACAACACATAACCCACGGTCTTCTCCTGTTCACAACAGACAGACGCTGCTTTGTGCATGGTAGAGTTGGACTCCTCTCTTGTACAACTCAAATGACTTTTTAATATGTTTTGTATACTGTATTTTTTATTATGAACCAATAAAAATCTTGAAACGTAAAACGGAACACCTATTTATTTGTTTACATTGCTCGCCATCAGTGACTAAATCAAGGTATATAATTAGTGTACAGTACATAGAAAGTTAGACATTTCTGCCCACATCTATCACCGACAAACATTGTTAAAACATTTGTCATTGACAGGCCCCTCTTGATCATTGTACTCAAAATGACCAGAGTTAACTCAAGATCCATTCCTGAACATTATCAGTGGAGCGGAGATGGCAGTTCTATCAAACTGTGAATTCTAGAAGCCAAAACATTCCATGGGGTGTTGGCATCCCTTCCTGTGTCTTAAGATGAACATTTGTCTGCAGGGCTTCTCATGTTACAACCAGGTGCTCTCATCTTTTTTTGGTGGGTTTGAGGTTGTACCTACACACACACACACACACACACAGGTTAAGTCAGGGCAGTGGCCATCCAGACTTCCCACTTAAACACTCAGGCTTTTAACATTCCTGCTAGATCAATCCTGGATGCATTTTGGACAAATATTAAAAATAGCCCAAATTAAGCCAGCTCTGTAAACCTCTGGCCGGGTTTGAATAACTCAAACCAAACATCCTCCCAATAAACTAAGTCTGGGAGACGGGTTCGGGCCAGAACCAAAAACATAAAACCGTGGCTTGTTTTCTTAGGAGCCGGCGCTGTCCTCTGGCCATGCATGACTGAGTGGGCATCATGACTCAATGATCAAACAGCACAGTCTCGCTCCAGGCAGGCACGCACACACCCTTTCTGCTTAGCCAGGGAAAATGCAGCAGCCCTAGCGTGTGCATACATCACCAGCACCCAGACAACCAGGTGTGACGCAGGAATCACTGGGCGCTGATTGGTCAGTGACAACAAGCACAAACCGTCCCAAACGAAGATCCACCCACTCACATCAGGAATGTTTCTCTCTGTTCTGTGGGTCTTGGTCTAAACTGTCTTTTTCAGATGACTATTTGACAGGCGATTCCAAAAATGGTGTTGATGTGTATTGTACGTATGCAGGGGACCAGCTAATTTCTCCTTGGGAGAATACAGCTCTATCTAATGTGAATCATCGTTTAGCTGGGATCAAAACCTGAGATCAGCCATGTTGGTTGGACTACAGCTACAACCAAGGCTATGTTGCTGGGCAGTCAATGTTGTCTTGTGTTTCTGAATGGGGGTTAAGGGAATGAATAGATGAATGAGTGTGGAGTAGTGAAGAGCTCAGCAGACAGCCAGTCATCGTGTGGGCAGGCAGCTGTGTGTGCGTCAGCCTGTAGGGCGCTGTTGTCTTGTGTCTGGTAGTGACGTCCTTGAACACGGAGCAATGCCCCCTGGGAATGTGATGTTTGTGTAAGCTGGGTGCTCCAACCCTTCTGCTCCACTGCAGACTGCAGACGGAGTGGCTGACTTTTTCTACCTTGGGGGCTGGAGGGTTCAACATAATCAACATCACTCCACATTCATCCATTCATTCCCAGCCTGGCTCCAAACATCTTCCAACCAATAGCCCGGGCTACAGCTTGGTTTACATTGTACTGTAGACTGTGGTGCTCTCCACCTGAAATAATGTGACCCAAATTGGTTTGGGTTGATTGTTTTGGTGTTTGCAGCCTGACAAGCTTTGTCCTCGTACCTGAAGAGGTCATCTCCCAAAGTCTCCTCTTTCTTGTTCTGACGCTCATCCTGAAACACACAGACACAGGGCTTTGACTCACAGACCCACAAACCTCCATCTCCTCTCTACCCAGCCTCAACCCCCTCCATCTCCTCTCTACCCAGCCTCAACCCCCTCCATCTCCTCTCTACCCAGCCTCAACCCCCTCCATCTCCTCTCTGCCCAGCCTCAACCCCCTCCATCTCCTCTCTACCCAGCCTCAACCCCCTCCATCTCCTCTCTACCCAGCCTCAACCCCTCCATCTCCTCTCTACCCAGCCTCAACCCCCTCCATCTCCTATCTACCCAGCCTCAACCCCTCCATCTCCTCTCTACCCAGCCTCAACCCCTCCATCTCCTCTCTACCCAGCCTCAACCCCCTCCATCTCCTATCTACCCAGCCTCAACCCCCTCCATCTCCTCTCTACCCAGCCTCAACCCCCCATCCCCTGATACTACCATTTCATGGTAAATAGCACGTACTTCTCTTCTAGGAGTGTTTGTGTGTCTCAGGGGTTGCTAAACAGACAGTAAGTATTGTAGTAAACAGCAGCTGAAGTAGGACTGTGTACCTCTGCTGCATCTCTCAGCCACTCCTCCAGCTCAGAGTTCTTGCCTCGGTTGTGGGCCAACAGGTCTGACCCTCCGATGATGTTGGGCAAACCCTGTGCACCGGGAACTGGGACCTGAAACACACACACACACACACACACACACACACACACACACACACACACACACACACACACACACACACACACACACACACGCACACACGCACACACACACACACAGAAACATTAACCTAACAGAGTCCCATGACCCTGTCTTGTAGTGAGGTGCATTCTGGGGTCTACCTTGCGGAAGCGTTTAAAGTCTCCATGGGGCGTGGTTTAGGTCTTGCCGGTGTTGCCACGGTGAGGGATTTGAACTCCACCACTATAAGTCTGCTGGGGAGATTCTCACTTCCTAAACCCAACATCACAACACACAGACCAGTTACTGACAGACCTAACTCTTCCCCACTGGCCCCTACTCCAGACCTAACTCTTCCTCACTGGCCCCTACTCCAGACCTAACTCTTCCCCACTGGCCCCTACTCCAGACCAGTTACTGATAGACCTAACTCTTCCCCACTGGCCACTACTCCAGACCTAACTCTTCCCCACTGGCCCCTACTCCAGACAGATACAGACAGGACTTACTGAGGCTTCCTGTTTGACAGGTTTGGCATCAGTCTCTGGCTCTTCCAGATGACCAGGGGTCACACCATTAACTGGTTTTGACTTGGGGGGGGGGCAGAAGATGGAGGATAGTTCATAATAATAGTCACGTCATAGAAACCAGGGCTGAGGAATGCAGTCAATTCAGGATGTAAACTGAAATTACAATTCAGTGATTTTAAAAATGGCAGATATTTTCAATGAAACAGAAGTAGAAGCTATCAATTTTTATATTTTAAATTAAAATCTCTTCCTGAATCGAGTGGCTTCAATTGGAATTGATCCCAGCCTTGATAGAAACACATGATAACAAACACGCAATGACAGCTCCTCTCACCTCAGTGAAAGACACCTCTTCGTCTTTGACCTCAGCTACAGGCTCCGCTCGCTGTCGTCTGCTGGCTGACGATCGCTCTTCTGAATCCAAGCCTGACCTATGATTGGCTGCGATTGGTTCCACTGGATAAACCCGCTGTTTCTTATTGGCAGAGGTAAATTCCACTGTCTCTAGGAGCTGTTTTCTATTGGTTGAGCTCTTGTCTGTCAGTTGAGACATCTGGCCTTGATTGGTTGAACTCTGTTCCGTCAGCTTCAACCGCTGGCCTTGACTGGCTGACATGGGCTCATCCGATTCGTCCATGTCCTCAGACATGATGGACTCCAGTTCGTCCATCTCTATCTCTAAAGCCCCACACCCTTTAGTCTCCTCCATCTCCTTCCTCTTCCTGGATTGGAGCCCCTGCTGGGCAGGGTTGGAGAACCCCTCTGACAGAGCCTCAGTCTGACCTGGAAACAGATGTGCACCTGAGCTGTGTTGGCCCTGGGACCTGCCTGTGGGGGGGAGGGTGGGGTTGGAGGTCTCCGAGTGCTGTGGTACTGTCCTCTTCGTATTCTCCATGTCTTCTTCCCTCCTGGAGAACTTGGCCTCTGATTGGACAGTAGGGGATTCCTCGCCTTCCCTAGGTCTGAGACAGAAAACATTGGTGTCTGTATATAATATCACCATTAACTCAAGACTGATAAGCCACTGTGTGGAATTGTATGGATATCTCCAGAGAGCTGCACTTGCCTTTTCTTGCCAACAGGCTGGAAGAAATTAGTGAGGGCAGACTGTTTCTGGGGGGAACATTTCTGCGAGACCTGTTGTTTCTGGGAGGAGCACTTCTGTGGGGACATCGTCTGCACTCCTCCGTTGGTCCGAGGGGCTGTGGCCAGGAATCTGGTGATAGCATCACCTTTCCCTCCACCTAATATCATGATAATACAATGTAATTTAGCAGACCCGTGTTTTCAGTTTATATGGCCCACGCCAGAACTTTCCTACTGTAACTCTGACACCCACTCTGTCATTAGAAACTATTCTACCTGGATGTTGTAGCTCTCCCTTTTTTCTGTCCGAGCCGCCACCACCAGTGCTGTCTGAGGCACTGAATGATGACATCATAGTCTCTGCCACTGTGCAGGTCCCGGCCAGCTCTCGGCCTGAGGGTTTGGGTCGGTTAAGATGAGAGGTGGTCCGGCTCTGGTCCCTCTCAGGGGTCTCTCCAACTGCGCTCACCCCAGCCACGTCCACCCTACTCAGGGATAAGAAAACACAGATCAGCCTGATGCACTCAAATAGAACAGTGAGTTTGGAGCTCAGGCTGTGTGTGTGTGTGTGCGCGTCTTACCCACTGATGCCCTGTGACGGCTCTGTGTTTACAGCATAGGCTGTGATGTTCTGAGATGCCGCTGGCATTACCGTCTCGTCCACTGGTGCATTCTGGGATAGCGTGGCGCCAGGGATGGTGGGCTTCATTCTCATGGATTCTGACCAGGGGAAAAACACATTAACAACGATACAAGTGTTGACTCCACTATATAAGTCCATATCATTATAAAATCAGGAACTTAAAATAAACTGAGACTATGATTCACTGTATGAGAGCCCCACCCACCTGAGTCAGCCTTCTGATTGGAGGGATTGCAGTACTTGTCACAGCTGACATAGATGGCAGCCAATCCGATCTCAGACTCTGTGATGAATCGAAGACCTTTCCTGGAGAGCGTGAGAGATGGTAAATATAGACTGTGCTGACACAACCAGTTAGTCTCATTTCAGAGCTGCAAAGAAGAAGTGTAACACCATAACAGTGAATTGAAATAGGAAAAGCCTCAAGTCTCAAAACCTTTGGGAATGTCTCAATTGTTTGTGTAGTTCAACCCCCCCCCCCTCAATTTTTTAGGTATGGAACACATTCAAACTGCACTCTGTCTTTATGATACTGCAATGTGTGTACCTCTGTAGAATCCTCCCCACAGAGTCTGCCCACTTCTTAGTGGAATGGGGCAGTAGTTCTTGGGATTTTCCCGTTGCCATGCCGATCACACAGCTCAATGGTGATTCCAGGAGTGACACAGGGACAGACCCCTCCTCCAAGAGCTGGCTCCTCCCACCTCAACAACTCATTGCCAAACTCAGATGCTTTTGCTGGAGAGGAGTGAGTGAGAGAGATTTATTATTATTATTGTGATTATTATTTCAAATAGGAGCTGTACGGGTAGTAGGGGTGACGGTAATGATAGTAGTTTAATGATGGTAGGGATAGTGGTGGCGGTAGTAGTAATGATGATGGTAGTTGTGATGTAATGGTGATGATGACCGTTATAAATTAGTTATAGTAGGTAGTCGGTAGAGATATTAGAGGTAGAAGTGCTACTAGTGGTAATGGTAGTAGTAGGGATATTAGAAGTAGAAGTGCTACTAGTGGTAATGGTAGTAGTAGGGATATTAGAAGTAGAAGTGCTACTAGTGGTAATGGTAGCAGTAGAGATAAAGGTAGAAGTGCTACTAGTGGTAATGGTAGTAGTAGGGATATTAGAGGTAGAAGTGCTACTAGTAGTAATGGTAGTAGTATAGATATTGGAGGTAGAAGTGCTACTAGTAGTAATGGTGGTAGTAGGGATATTAGAGGCAGAAGTGCTCCTAGTGGTAATGGTAGCAGTAAGGATATTAGAGGTAAATCAAATAAAATTTTATTTGTCACATACACATGGTTAGCAGATGTTAATGCGAGTGTAGCGAAATGCTTGTGCTTCTAGTTCCGACAATGCAGTAATAACCAACAAGTAATCTAGCTAACAATTCCAAAACTACTACCTTATAGACACAAGTGTAAGGGGATAAAGAATATGTACATAAAGATATATGAATGAGTGATGGTACAGAGCGGCATAGGCAAGATACAGTAGATGGTATTGAGTGCAGTATATACATATGAGATGAGTATGTAAACAAAGTGGCATAGTTAAAGTGGCTAGTGATGCATGTATTACATAAAGATGCAGTAGATGATATAGAGTACAGTATATACGTATACATATGAGATGGATAATGTAGGGTATGTAAACATTATATTAGGTAGCATTGTTTAAAGTGGCTAGTGATATATTTTACATCATTTCCCATCAATTCCCATTATTAAAGTGGCTGGAGTTGAGTCAGTGTGTTGGCAGCAGCCACTCAATGTTAGTGGTGGCTGTTTAACAGTCTGATGGCCTGAGATAGAAGCTGTTTTTCAGTCTCTCGGTCCCAGCTTTGATGCACCTGTACTGACCTCGCCTTCTGGATGATAGCGGGGTGAACAGGTAGAAGTGCTACTAGTGGTAATGGTAGTAGTATAGATATTAGAGGTAGAAGTGCTACTAGTAGTAATGGTGGTAGTAGTAGAGATATTAGAGGTAGAAGTGCTACTAGTGGTAATGGTAGTAGTAGGGATATTAGAGGCAGACGTGCTCCTAGTGGTAATGGTAGTAGTAGGTATATTAGAGGTAGAAGTGCTACTAGTAGTAATGATGGTAGTAGTACAGTCACCTCTCATGGCAGACCTTGTGGATCTGCTGCCATATGTTTGGGTTTTCTGTGTAACAAAATTACAGAGTGGAGGGGAAGCCAGGCCATTTAGGATCTTGAATACAAAACATGCATTGCGTGTATTGCACAAGATTTTCCCAACTCAGGAGCTCATGCTTTCTGAGGATGTAACAGTGATGATGGCTATTTGGCTTCCTATCTAGCACTTTGAGAGCCTGTTTGTAGACAGACTGAATGGGTTTTAATGTTGTACAGCAAGCTTGTGCCCAACTAGTCAAGCAGTATGCTAAGTGGGGGAGTATCATAGATTTGAAGTACAGTTTTGCTACCTCTGTAGTCAATTTTTTTTGTAAAAATCGGAAATCCTAAAATTAATTAGGTTGAATTTGGTTATTTGAATGACCTTTTTCACCTGCGTTTTAAAAGAGAGGTTGGAATGATGCCACACTGACACACTGAGTACTGCCTTCAAGGTAGAATTTCAGCCATCTCAAGGCATCGGGGGAAAAGTTGAACTTGGACAATTTTGTGATGAGAACCTCATGGTTAACAGTATCAAAAGCCTTCCTTAGGTCCAGAAACACAGCCCCAACAACGCCCCCTTTGTCCATCTTGGACTTCACATTTTCCAGAAGAAAGCAGTTGGCCGTTTCTGTGGAGTGTTTTGCTCTGAAGCCAAACTGCATGGAGTGTTTTGCTCTGAAGCCAAACTGCATGGAGCGTAATGTGAAGGGACTGTTGTTGAGGTGGGCAATCAGTTGCTCTGCTACACACTTTTCAACAACCTTCGACACCACAGGTAGTATACTAATGGGCCTGTAGTTACTCAAGTCAGCAGGGTCACCCGATTTAAAGATGGCCGTTATTATGGCCGACTTCCATACCCTTGGAAACACCCCCTGACCAATAGATGTGTTGGTGACCTTAGTAATGGGGCCAATGAGTGACTCTCTGTAGTTTTTAAGAAAGGTAGAGTCCAGCCCAAACACATCTTTTGCTTTAGAGTTCTTTAGTGTGCTAATTACCCTGTTCACCTCTGACTCAGAAACCTCCCTTATGACGAAGACGAGTTGAGCGTCATTCACTAACACTGAGACGAAGAAACCAGTGGAGGGGTTCTGTGTCAGTACCCTGACAGAGTCAATAAAGTAGGAATTGAAGGCTATTGCTATTTTGACTGCACCCTGTGTTATATTGTTATTCACCATGATTTCTAGTCTTTTTGCAGTGTTACTATGGTCTTTCCCTGTTAACATTTTTCGATTCTGCTGCTTCCTGTGCTTGGCCCTCCTATGTTGAACATAATAAACCGCTCTCTATCCACCGGATGTGTACCAAACTCACTAATAGTGGCAGTAATAAAGCCTCTCTTGAAAAAGCCAAACCTTGACCCAGAAAATATAAAAAACTAAAATGGGCCTATATCGAATCTTCCATTCCCCTCAAAAATCTTAGAAAAAGCTGTTGCGCAGCAACTCACTGCCTTCCTGAAGACAAACAATGTATACAAAATGCTTCAGTCTGGTTTTAGACCCCATCATAGCACTGAGTCTGCACTTGTGAAGGTGGTAAATGACCTTTTAATGGCGTCAGACCGAGGCTCTGCATCTGTCCTCGTGCTCCTAGACCTTAATGCTGCTTTTGATACCATCGATCACCACATTCTTTTGGAGAGATTGGAAACCCAAATTGGTCTACATGGGCAATTTCTGGCCTGGTTTAGATCTTATCTGTTGGAAAGATATCAGTTTGTCTCTGTGAATGGTTTGTCTTCTAACAAATCAACCGTAAATTTCAGTGTTCCTCAAGGTTCCGTTTTAGGACCACTATTGTTTTCACTATATATTTTACCTCTTGGGGATGTCATTCGAAAACATAATGTTAACTTTCACTGCTATGCGGATGACACACAGCTGCACATTTCAATGAAACATGGTGAAGCCCCAAAATTGCCCTCGCTAGAAGCCTGTGTTTCAGACATAAGGAAGTGGATGGCTGCAAACTGTCTACTTTAAAACTCGGACAAAACAGAGATGCTTGTTCTAGGTCCCAAGAAACAAAGAGATCTTCTGTTGAATCTGACAATTAATCTTAATGGTGTCACGACTCCGACCGAAGGACACTCCCCTTCCCGTTCAGGTGGCGCTCGGCGGTCGTCATCGCCGGCCTACTAGCTGCTACTGATTATTTCCTCCCCCTCCTTATGTGTTGATTGTGTGCACCTGTTTTGAGTTAGGTAGTAGGCTTTATTAGTCAGCCGGCCCGCAGGGTTCCTTGTGCGGGATTAATTATTGTGATCGTCTGTTTGGTGTACTTATGTGCACGTCTATTTGGGTTTTGTGTTTTCCCATTTTGTGGGTTTTCCCTGGACGGTTTAAGTCCCCCTGTTTGGGGCATTTGTTTGTTCAGTACGCCCTGTGTTTTTGTGAGGGTTGGCTTATGTTCAGCGTTTGTGTCAGTGCATTAAAATAGCACTCCCCTGAACTCTCTGCTTCCTGCGCCTGACTCCTCACCCACTACACTCAGACCGTTACAAATGGTTGTACAGTCGTCTCAAATAAAACTGTGAAGGACCTCGGCGTTACTCTGGACCCTGATCTTTCTTTTGACGAACATATCAAGACTGTTTCAAGGACAGATTTTTATGTAACATTGCAAAAATCACTCTTTCTGGCCAAAAATTGTGCAGAAAAATTAATCCATGCTTTGTTACTTCTAGGTTAGACTACTGCAATGCTCTACTTTCCGGCTACCCGGATAAAGCACTAAATAAACTTAAATTAGTGCTAAATACGGCTGCTAGAATCCTGACTAGAACCACATTTTTTTATCATATTACTCCAGTGCTAGCCTCCCTACACTGGCTTCCTGTTAAGGCAAGGGCTGATTTCAAGGTTTTACTGCTAACCTACAAAGCATTCAATGGGCTTGCTCCTACCCATCTTTCCGATTTGGTCCTGCCGTACATACCTACACGTACGCTACGGTCACAAGACGCAGGCCTCCTAATTGTCCCTAGAATTTCTAAGCAAACAGCTGAAGGCAGGGCTTTCTCCTATAGAGCTCAATTTTTATGGAATGGTCTGCCTAGCCATGTGAGAGACGCAGACTCGGTCCCAATCTTTAAGTCTTTACTGAAGACTAATCTCTTCAGTGGGTCATATGATTGAGTGTAGTCTGGCCCAGGAGTGTGAAGGTGAACGGAAAGGCTGTGGAGCAACGAACCGCCCTTGCTGTCTCTGCCTGGCCGGTTCTCCTCTCTCCACTGGGATTCTCTGCCTCTAACCCTATTACAGAGGCTTAGTCACTGGCTTACTGGTGCTCTTCCATGTCGTCCCTAAGAGGGGTGCGTCACTTGAGTGGGTTGAGTCACTGACGTGATCTTCCTGTCTGGGTTGGTGCCCCCCCTTGGGTTGTGCCGTGTCGGAGATCTTTGTGGGCTGTACTCGGCCTTTTCTCAGGATGGTAAGTTGGTGGTTGAAGACATCCCTCTTGAAGACATCCCTCCACGATCAGTGGACAAGGCCATACACTGCTTTCCACTCTGGTGAGTATTGCTGGCTCGGTGATGTTAGGCCCAGGATTGAGTTGCACATCCCCGAAGAGCAGGAGGGTAGTGAACAAGTAGTTTAACCGTTTCCGATAAATGTTGGACTTGTGTTTGTTACGCCTAAGTGGTTCAGGGGAATAGGGAGCGAGGTAGACTTGGCTTTTATTCAGAACATTGTGGTATGCTGTGTGCTGTTCGCTCCCGTGGAACGGTGAACCAATGTGTTTGGTGTTGATGTTCTCAAGCAGTCATCCCAGCAAGGACGCACTGAGATTTCAGTAGAGCAGCTACATAACTGACAATCATGGCAATATACTGGAGATAAAACACATAATAGCGCTTTAAATCTTTGCATGAGATACTTAGCTGGGGTCGGCGTACACCTGATGTTTTAGATAAAATAACAGCATCTGTAGGAGAAGCGGCACCTGCCGCACCACCCTGCCTTCCGTCTGCCATTGTTTGTTTGGGGTCAAAACAAAACAACAGGCCAGTACCTGTTTTTTTACGGGCTCCTAACCAACTGTGCTATTTTTTATTAATTTTTTGCATTGTTTGTAACTCATTTTGTACATAATGTTGCTGCTACCATCTCTTATGACTGAAAAGAGCTTCTGGACATCAGAACAGCGATTACTCACCTCGACCTGGATGAAGATTTTTTCTTTAATGAGTCTGACGCTAAGAATATACTGCTTTGCCCAAATCCCTGTCATCAACGTGAAGAAAAGACGGAAGAAAAGGGGGGGCTGCGGGGTGCCATGTAAGAATTTGTCGAGGTGGTAAACCACCAATACCCTCTGTATTATTGGCCAATGTGAAATCATTGGAAAACAAACTGGACAATCTACGATTAGGACTATCCTACCAACAGGACATTAAAAACTGTAATATCCTATGTTTCACCGAGACATGGCTGAACGACGACACGGATAACATAGAGCTGCCTGGCTTCTCCGTGCATCGGCAGGACAGAGCAGCTACGTCTGGTAAGACGAGGGGTGGGGATGCTCCTTGGGATGTTTAAAGCTTGGGAAATCTTTTTGTATCCAAATCCGGCTTTAAACTTCTTCACAACAGTATCTCGGACCTGCCTGGTGTGTTCCTTGTTCTTCATGATGCTCTCTGCGCTTTTAACGGACCTCTGAGACTATCACAGTGCAGGTGCATTTATACGGAGACTTGATTACACACAGGTGGATTGTATTTATCATCATTAGTCATTTAGGTCAACATTGGATCATTCAGAGATCCTCACTGAACTTCTGGAGAGAGTTTGCTGCACTGAAAGTAAAGGGGCTGAATAATTTTGCACACCCAATTTTTCAGTTTTTGATTTGTTAAAAAAGTTTGAAATATCCAATAAATGTCGTTCCACTTCATGATTGTGTCCCACTTGTTGTTGATTCTTCACAAAAAAATACAGTTTTATATCTTTATGTTTGAAGCCTGAAATGTGGCAAAGTTCAAGGGGGCTGAATACTTTCGCAAGGCACTGTAAATGCCTTTTATGCTCACTTCGAGGCCAGCAACACTGAAGCATGCATGAGTCCACCAGCTGTTCCGGACGACTGTGTGATCACGCTCTCCATAGCCGATATGAGCAACACCTTTAAACAGGTCAACATTCACAAAGCCGCGGGGCCAGACAGATTACCAGGACTTGTACTCAAAGCATGCGCGGACCAACTGGCAAGTGACTTCACTGACATTTTCAACCTCTCACTGACCGAGTCTGTAATACCTACATGTTTCAAGTGGAACACCATAGTACCTGTGCCCAAGAAAGCGCAGGTAATCTGCCTAAATGATTACCACCCTGTAGCATTCATGTTGGTAGCCATGAAGTGCTTTGAAAGGCTGGTCATGGCTCACATCAACACCATCATGCCGGAAACCCTAGGCCCACTCCAATTCGCATACCACCATAACAGATCCACAGACGACGCAATCTCAATCGCACTCCACACTGCCCTTTCACACCTGGACAAAAGGAACACCTATGTGAAAATGCTGTTCATTGACTAAATGAACAGCTCAGCGTTCAACACCATAGTGCCCACAAAGCTCATCACTAAGCTAAGGACCCTGGGACTAAACAACCTCCCTCTGCATCCGGACTTCCTGACAGGCTGCCCTCCGGTTGTAAGGGTATGCAACAACACATCTACTATGCAGGAAACAACACTCTCTGCTACCACACGGCATGCAGTACCGGAGCGCCAAGTCTAGGGCATAAAGGCTCCTTAACAGCTTCTACCCACCCCCAAGCCATAAGATGGCTGAACAATTCATCAAATGGCCACCCAAACTATTTACATTGATCCCCACCCCTTTGTTTTCACACTGCTGCTAGTCGCTGTTTATTATCTATGCATAGTCACTTTACAAATGACCCTGACTAACCTGCACCTTGATTCGGTAACTCGTTATTGTTATGTAATTTTCTTTTGTTACTTTTTTTCTCCCATAATTTTTCCTCTCATTAGTTTATTGAGTAAATATTTTCTTAACTCTATTTCTTGAACTGCATTGTTGGTTAAGGGCTTGTAAGTAAGCATTTCACGGTAAGGTCTACACCTGTTGTATTCAGCGCATGTGACGTTGAAATGTTGATTTGTTTGCAGTGTGAGCGAGAGGCAGGCCAGTACCTGTTTGGTGTGTGAGCGAGAGGCAGGCCAGTACCTGTTTGGTGTGTGAGCGAGAGGCAGGCCAGTACCTGTTTGCAGTGTGAGCGAGAGGCAGGCCAGTACCTGTTTGCAGTGTGAGCGAGAGAGGCAGGCCAGTACCTGTTTGCAGTGTGAGCGAGAGGCAGGCCAGTACCTGTTTGGCATTGAGGAAGAGGAAGGTCTTGCCAGTGAAAAGTTCTTTACGTTCTGGCCTCTCTGTCAGGTCCACCTCATCCTTATTCAGACTGGGCTCGTCTATCTCTGGGAAGAAACTATTAACACACAAACAGTCCTTTAATAACATTGAAGGGATAGTGAGCGATTTGGGCAATTAAAAAAAAACAATTTAATCAATTTCAGAATAAGGCTGTAACATAACAAAATGTGGAAATGCACTGTAGGTCTATAAAATGAGGCCTGGGTGAAGTGGCAGCTATTGTGTGGTTTGTGGAGGTGAGCAGCAGCCTTGTGTGTGGTGTCTCTTAATACCTCTCAGCTTTTGGAGGTGGTTGTTTCTGTTGCAGGGCTTTGGTGAGCTCAATGAAAAACTCCTGCTTGACTATGGGCCGACAGCACAGCAACGCACAGATAGTCTGCATGGGGAGAGAGCACATTCTGTATGTACAGATGAATTCACACACACACACACACACACACACACACACACACAGCTTGTGGTCATGTGCTGACCTTAATGGTGACTTTAACAGTGGGCATGACCAGGTGAGTGCAGTCCTGTGTCCAGGTGTTGGTCAGCCGGCCACCCAGAAGCTGCAGGGTCTGAGACAGAGAGACCTTCCCTTCATTATCAACACAGGACGAGCACACTACCACAGTTACCTGCTGCACACTGGAGAGAGAGAGACATTTCAAAATATAAATTTCTAATTTGTTTCCATCAAAATTCTTATCATTGCGTAAATGTGGGTGCACACCTGAATTTGCTGTGAAAGACCCCAAATGTCACTCTGTCCCCTGCCGTCAGGCTGCGAGGGGTGTCCCCTGACAGACGCTCCTCGTTAACAAACGTGCCATACTTAGAACTGTCCTTCAGGGTCAGGGCCTGGCACACAACACAACAACAGTCTGTTGGTTACATCTACTTTATGAAAAACTGTCTTAACCAAACAATACAAGACGTGGATTTTGATATCCCTAAAAACAAGTGTCTCCTTATGTAACACATACACAACAATAGGCAAAAAACCCAGCTCTGTCTACAAGACAAGATTCATGCTGGCTAGTTAGGATGGTGAACAGTACGAGAGCACCTTCTACTGCAAGGGAGACATGACAGCATTTGATGGACTAGGGACAGAATGTAGGCCTGCTCACATTCTGCCTATATATTTTTCAGTGAAGTATTTAGGAGTTGTAGGGTAGTGCTCTGGTTAAGCGGGTGTGTTGGGTTTGTGTGTGTGATTAAAAATACAGTTATTACTAATAAAGAATATCCCCCGTCTCTCTCACCTGATCTCTAGCGGTGAGGTGAGCATGAGCCCAGCTGATGGACTGGTCATTGGGCAGGATGACCTCACAGTTCTTACGCCCCACCACATACTCCTTCTCTGGCAGGAGGTAGTGGGTGACACCTGGGACAGGATATGTCATGAGATTGAATCATAACTTTTCTTATGTTCTTATTCAAAACAACTGGAGGATGATTATATGTTATGCGTTAGATAGAAGATTACCAACTGCAACAGTGTAAGACTGCACGTTAGCTTGCTAGCCAGATGTAACTTGGATGAATTGTGTCATAGCAATAATACTAGCTAGTTAGATGGCTAGCTATACAAACCATTTTTAGTAGTTACTGTAACAGGTTTGATTCTCATCTTCTAAGCGCGTATTCTGATACTCCAAAATACACTGAGAAACATAGCTAGCTAACATGTAGAACGAGCTGTCAAATGTAGCTAGCTAATGTTGTTAGCTGGTGGGTTGGTCACCCGCTATGGCTAAGATAGCTAACGTTACTGTAGCTAACTAGAGCTGGGCAAAACAAAAGTTACCCCCGAATTCTAAAGGGTTCAGTGTCCACATGTTATAATACACCACGAGCTATGGAACGAACATCCGAACATGTGCTCTTCTCTGTCAATAACTAGCTAGGTATACATCTACAAATAGTAAAATATCTAATGCGAGTTGCGTACAGTCAGCGTGAAAGTCTACATCAACTTCCATTCAAAATAAGAGTCCCAACTGTGGGCATTGACATGGTGCTGCTACTTATCAACTGAATCCAGTATAATTTTGTAATATGTAGTCCCCCATACAGTGATGCCTGCCAATGGTTCGTGAGAATCTGTGCACAAAACAGAAAAGCCAATGTCTGACTGTGCTTTAAATGTGATTTATGTAGTGACTATATCAGTGGGGTGTATTCATGGATGCCAAGGGAAGCAAGGCTTCCCCCAAAAATGTAAAGAAAAAAACACAATTATTTATCTTTCTATCACACCAAAGCATCCGAGCAAGAGAAACAGCGCCCATCTGTCTCTGTATGTGTAGGCCATCTAACTGATGTTGTCTGATCGAAAATAGTATGTCATCATTGTCGCAGGTATGGCCTCCCTTGATTAAAAAAAAAAGTATACAATAATAGCCTATGTTGAGCTAACTGAGTGAGCTCAACTGTGAATGGTGTCAAGGGAAGCCAGTTTGGATTTGGCTTCACTCTAATCATATCACATGGAGAACAATACCTAATTGGTCTTGTCTACACTTGACACATGTCACTTCCGCTATCAGACTACGAAGCTCGCATTGTACGGATTTCCCCTCAGTCTTGATGAAATCAGGCTACTGAAAGTGCATACAGTGGGGGACTTCAGCACTCAGCATTCCTCCCACAAGTTTCCAGAAAACTTGAGTTTTGGGACAGAGGCACCTTTTCATTATAACGTTGGAGGAAATACATTCCTAGTGTACGGGGAACGTGTTTGCTGGCCTCAAATGCTAGCCAGCTAGTTAATATTAAGAAAATACATTTTTGGGGGGCTAGAGTTATGCTAACTCATTTGCAATCCCCTTAGTGTTGCTTGCTATCGTGCTTGCTAGCTACAGAGGTTAGCTGGCTACTTAGCTACAATATTTAGCTACTGCCATCAGTTGTTGTTGTGTTAGGATGCGTTCGTAAATTCACTCTGGCTATCTACTCCGATTTCAGTTCCCTCTCATCTGAGTCTGTCAGAGCACAGAATAATTGATGAATTTACCAATCCGCAACACCTGTTGAATATGACCGGTGTCAGTAAAGGTAGGCAATTTTTTAAAACTCAATTGTTGCCAGTGTTGATGAATCGATACAGGAGACCAAGTTGAAACACTGGACAGGGTGGATCAGGTATAGTAAAGGCAGTTTATTTTAACAAATCAAATCAAATCAAATTTTATTTGTCACATACACATGGTTAGCAGATGTTAATGCGAGTGTAGCGAAATGCTTGTGCTTCTAGTTCCGACAATGCAGTAATAACGAACAAGTAATCTAACTAACAATTCCAAAAAAACTACTGTCTTATACACAGTGTAAGGGGATAAAGAATATGTACATAAGGATATATGAATGAGTGATGGTACAGAGCAGCATAGGCAAGATACAGTAGATGATATCGAGTACAGTATATACATATGAGATGAGTATGTAAACCAAGTGGCGTAGTTAAAGTGGCTAGTGATACATGTATTACATAAGGATGCAGTCGATGATATAGAATACAGTATCTACGTATGCATATGAGATGAATAATGTAGGGTAAGTAACATTATATAAGGTAGCATTGTTTAAAGTGGCTAGTGATATATTTACATCATTTCCCATCAATTCCCATGATTAAAGTGGCTGGAGTAGAGTCAGTGTCATTGACAGTGTGTTGGCAGTAGCCACTCAATGTTAGTGGTGGCTGTTTAACAGTCTGATGGCCTTGAGATAGAAGCTGTTTTTCAGTCTCTCGGTCCCAGCTTTGATGCACCTGTACTGACCTCGCCTTCTGGATGACAGCGGGGTGAACAGGCAGTGGCTCGGGTGGTTGATGTCCTTGATGATCTTTATGGCCTTCCTGTAACATCAGGTGGTGTAGGTGTCCTGGAGGGCAGGTAGTTTGCCCCCGGTGATGCGTTGTGCAGACCTCACTACCCTCTGGAGAGCCTTACGGTTGAGGGCGGTGCAGTTGCCATACCAGGCGGTGATACAGCCCGCCAGGATGCTCTCGATTGTGCATCTGTAGACGTTTGTGAGTGCTTTTGGTGACAAGCCGAATTTCTTCAGCCTCCTGAGGTTGAAGAGGCGCTGCTGCGCCTTCCTCACGATGCTGTCTGTGTGAGTGGACCAATTCAGTTTGTCTGTGTTGTGTATGCCGAGGAACTTAAAACTTGCTACCCTCTCCACTACTGTTCCATCGATGTGGATGGGGGTGTTCCCTCTGCTGTTTCCTGAAGTCCACAATCATCTCCTTAGTTTTGTTGACGTTGAGTGTGAGGTTATTTTCCTGACACCACACTCCGAGGGCCCTCACCTCCTCCCTGTAGGCCGTCTCGTCGTTATTGGTAATCAAGCCTACCACTGTTGTGTCGTCCGCAAACTTGATGATTGAGTTGGAGGCGTGCATGGCCACGCAGTCGTGGGTGAACAGGGAGTACAGGAGAGGGCTCAGAACGCACCCTTGTGGGGCCCCAGTGTTGAGGATCAGCGGGGAGGAGATGTTGTTGCCTACCCTCACCACCTGGGGGCGGCCCGTCAGGAAGTCCAGTACCCAGTTGCACAGGGCGGGGTCGAGACCCAGGGTCTCGAGCTTGATGACGAGCTTGGAGGGTACTATGGTGTTGAATGCCGAGCTGTAGTCGATGAACAGCATTCTCACATAGGTATTCCTCTTGTCCAGATGGGTTAGGGCAGTGTGCAGTGTGGTTGAGATTGCATCGTCTGTGGACCTATTTGGGCGGTAAGCAAATTGGAGTGGGTCAAGGGTGTCAGGTAGGGTGGAGGTGATATGGTCCTTGACTAGTCTCTCAAAGCACTTCATGATGACAGATGTGAGTGCTACGGGGCGGTAGTCGTTTAGCTCAGTTACCTTAGCTTTCTTGGGAACAGGAACAATGGTGGCCCTCTTGAAGCATGTGGGAACAGCAGACTGGTATAGGGATTGATTGAATATGTCCGTAAACACACCGGCCAGCTGGTCTGCGCATGCTCTGAGGGCGCGGCTGGGGATGCCGTCTGGGCCTGCAGCCTTGCGAGGGTTAACACGTCTAAATGTCTTACTCACTTCGGCTGCAGTGAAGGAGAGACCGCATGTTTTCGTTGCAGGCCGTGTCAGTGGCACTGTATTGTCCTCAAAGCGGGCAAAAAGTTATTTAGTCTGCCTGGGAGCAAGACATCCTGGTCCGTGACTGGGCTGGGTTTCTTCCTGTAGTCCGTGATTGACTGTAGACCCTGCCACATGCCTCTTGTGTCTGAGCCGTTGAATTGAGATTCTACTTTGTCTCTGTACTGGCGCTTAGCTTGTTTGATAGCCTTGCGGAGGGAATAGCTGCACTGTTTGTATTCAGTCATGTCACCAGACACCTTGCCCTGATTAAAAGCAGTGGTTCGCGCCTTCAGTTCCACACGAATGCTGCCATCAATCCACGGTTTCTGGTTAGGGAATGTTTTAATCGTTGCTATGGGAACGACATCTTCAACGCACGTTCTAATGAACTCGCACACCGAATCAGCGTATTCGTCAATGTTGTTGTCTGACGCAATACGAAACATCTCCCAGTCCACGTGATGGAAGCAGTCTTGGAGTGTGGAGTCAGCTTGGTCGGACCAGCGTTGGACAGACCTCAGCGTGGGAGCTTCTTGTTTTAGTTTCTGTCTGTAGGCAGGGATCAACAAAATGGAGTCGTGGTCAGCTTTTCCGAAAGGGGGCGGGGCAGGGCCTTATATGCGTCGCGGAAGTTAGAGTAACAATGATCCAGGGTCTTTCCACCCCTGGTTGCGCAATCGATATGCTGATAAAATTTAGGGAGTCTTGTTTTCAGATTAGCCTTGTTAAAATCCCCAGCTACAATGAATGCAGCCTCCGGATAAATCGTTTCCAGTTTGCAGAGAGTTAAATAAAGTTCGTTCAGAGCCATCGATGTGTCTGCTTGGGGGGATATATACGGCTGTGATTATAATCGAAGAGAATTCTCTTGGTAGATAATGCGGTCTACATTTGATTGTGAGGAATTCTAAATCAGGTGAACAGAAGGATTTGAGTTCCTGTATGTTTCTTTCATCACACCATGTCACGTTGGCCATAAGGCATACGCCCCCGCCCCTCTTCTTACCAGAAAGATGTTCGTTTCTGTCGGCGCGATGCGTGGAGAAACCCGCTGGCTGCACCGCTTCGGATTGCGTCTCTCCAGTTAGCCATGTTTCCGTGAAGCAAAGAACGTTACAGTCTCTGATGTCCCTCTGGAATGTTACCCTTGCTCGGATTTCATCAACCTTGTTGTCAAGAGACTGGACATTGGCAAGAAGAATGCTAGGGAGTGGTGCACGATGTGCCCGTCTCCGGAGTCTGACCAGAAGACCGCTTCGTTTCCCTCTTTTTCTGAGTCGTTTTTTGGGTCGCTGCAAGTAATCCACTCCGTTACACTGGTTGTAAGGCAGAACACAGGATCCGCATCGCGAAAAACATATTCTTGGTTGTACTGATGGTGAGTTGACGCTGATCTTATATTCAGTAGTTCTTCTCGGCTGTATGTAATGAAACCTAAGATGACCTGGGGTACTAGTGTAAGAAATAACACGTAAAAAAAAAAAAACTGCATAGTTTCCTAGGAACGCGAAGCGAGGCGGCCATCTCTGTGTAGAGATATCTGGCAAAGCGTGCACGGACTCTCGTTCGTTAAAACCATCCTCTTGCTACCAATTTGTTGATGAATCGATACAGGAGACCAAGTTGAAACACTGGACAGGGTGGATCAGGTATAGTAAAGGCAGTTTATTTTAACAGTGTAGAGATATCTGGCAAAGTGTGCACGGACTCTCGTTCGTCTGGCTCATAGGGAACCTTCAGAAAAAAGCCCCGATACATTGTGTACAGTCATTTTATTCATGGGTATGACGTAGGTAGATTCTGGTAGATCAGGCCTCTGGTAGGTTGCTGGTAGTTGATTGGCAGTTCCCTCCAGACTGGTGTCGGCGTCCCATTGGCAGTTGGAAGAGTTCTTTGTCTTTGGAACCCATCCCCAGGAGAGGGAATGAGTGTGTGTAATGTGTGTGCGTTCTTGTCTTGGCAAGTCAAGTCTGTGTGTCCTCGCAGTGAGTGTGTGTAATGTGTGTGCGTTCTTATCTTGGTGTCCTCGCAGTGAGTGTGTGTAATGTGTGTGCGTTCTTATCTTGGCAAGTCTGTGTGTCCTTGCAGGCTAGCACCTGTGGCTAGGATGTCTCCTGTTTTGACAGTGTTGTGGATGGTTTAAGTGAGTGTGTGTGTGCGAGATATCCTGTTATGAGGCCTAACATGTTTTACTGTGAAAATACGTTGCTATGTGTTGTCTTAGTTATAGCAATGTAATAGCAGTAAGCTGGTCATTTGCATAAGAAATAGCACTTCATTACACCAGCAACACAGTTAGTCACCAACGCTCTAGACATCATGAAAACAGCCTAACCACTTCTACTAGGGCGAGTAAAATGGTCAGAGTGAGGTGTCTATCATTTGTGTGTGGAAGTGGCTAGCCAACTTTAGCCAGTTAGCTTGGGTGCTTGACTGCTGAGGTCAGAATGCTCAGATCAACCCTACTCCTCAGCCAGAGTGTCCAGTGTGTGCTCTGAACGCTCACGCTCTGAAATTATAAATGGCTCATTTGACAAATTCCAATACTTTGAATTTATGAAGCACAGAGCGTACTCTGGCACTCCAGAAGGAATTGACGAACACACCCTTTTTATCATATTTAGCCTATTCCACCATCTGTAGAATGCATACTGGCATTTGAATATAGTGCGGGAAAGGACACAATGTGAACATGGTGGACACATTTAAATGTAAATGAAGAGGCATGACTTGTTCGGAATTCCATGATCAGAACTCCATTATCAGAATACAAAAGCTGCATGAACTGTCAAGTGTAGACACGGCTATTGACAGAAACAACTTGAATTGTTGCATCTCATTGTGTTGTTGTCCTCCGGTGGCTATCTAGCTAAAATTGTCCCTTTTCTAAATTCGCCATGGATGGAGATAGGGATTTGGACCTGTGATTTTCCTTAATTCTCCATACTGGCCAATGATTACGAAGGTGATTCTGATCCAGACATAAATTCATACATTGTGCCCTTGGCCTGAAAGCAAGGAAGTTCGATATGTAGCTAGCTAGAAGTAGAAAGCTAATGTTAACTAACTAACATTGCCCATGAAAGGAAGTTAGGCTAGCTAGCATGCATTTTAGCCAGGTAGCCTAGAACAACAAAAAATAAACGCGTGTACTGTATGACAGAGTCATAGACCGTTTCATCAACATGAAGAGAGGATTGCTCAACCTCGACCATACCCGGGCGCGAACCAGGGACCCTCTGCACACATCAATAACAGTCACCCTCGAAGCATCGTTACCCATCGCTCCACAAAAGCCGCGGCTCTTGCAGAGCAAGGGGAACTACTACTTCAAGGTCTCAGAGCAAGTGACGTCACTGATTGAAACGCTATTTAGCGCGCACCGCTAACTAAGCTAGCCGTTTCACATCCGTTACACAGGCAAGGGTCAAAACCAGGAGGGCAAGATAAAGAGAGACTGGGAAAAGCAGGAGCTGAGACAAAACATTGGTTGACTTGACAAACAAGACGAACTGGCAACAAACAAACAGGTATAAATACAGAGGGGATAATGGGGAAGATGGGCCATTAGCTGTTGTGGCTGTGCCATTAGCTGTGCCATCACTGTGCCATTAGCTGTTGTGGCTGTGCCATTAGCTGTGCCATTAGCTGTTGTGGCTGTGCCATTAGCTGTTGTGGTTGTGCCATCACTGTGCCATTAGCTGTTGTGGCTGTGCCATTAGCTGTGCCATCACTGTGCCATTAGCTGTTGTGGCTGTGCCATCACTGTGCCATTAGCTGTTGTGGCTGTGCCATTAGGTGTGCAATCACTGTGCCATTAGCTGTTGTGGCTGTGCCATTAGCTGTTGTGGCTGTGCCATCACTGTGCCATTAGCTGTTGTGGCTGTGTGAGTGGATTGTATTACAGTAATTATTTTTCTTTGCTGTGTTCAGGCCTTGACTTGGGCAGGAGCTCACTGTAGCTGAGTTCCAGCATCTCAAATGTTCTACTGCTTGGGCTCCTGTTCCTTTTATAGAATATAATCTCAAAAGTATCGTGGAGCTCCTGCACCTAAATATAAACAGTACCGGCACCCAAAATGATTACCGGAACCTATTTCAGTCCAAGTCAAGCACTGCCTGTGTTAATAACAGTCTATCTGCATTTGTTCATAAGAAACAGTGAGAAACACTATCAGTCAATCTGTTTTAATCATTTCAAAAAAATCATTTTCTCATCTTCCCATTTATGAGTGGCAGAATTATGGCCCGATCCGAGTCACTAGCTTACTGGTGCTCTTCCATGCCGTCCCTAGGAGGGGTGCGTCACTTGAGTGGGTTGAGTCACTGACGTGGTCTTCCTGTCTGGGTTGGCGCCCCCCCTTGTGTTGTGCCGTGGCGGAGGTTTTTGTGGCCTATACTCGGCCTTGTCTCAAAATGGTAAGTTGGTGGTTGAAGATATCCCTCTAGTGGTGTGGGGGCTGTGCTTTGGCAAAGTGGGTGGGGTTATATCCTGCCTGTTTGGCCCTGTCCGGGGGTATCATCGGATGGGGCCACAGTGTCTCTTGACCCCTCCTGTCTCAGCCTCCAGTATTTATGCTGCAGTAGTTTATGTGTCGGGGGCTAGGGTCAGTCTGTTATATCTGGAGTATTTCTCCTTTCTTACCTGGTGTCCTGTGTGAATTTAAGTATGCTCTCTCTAATTCTTTCTTTCTATCTCTCTGTCGGAGGACCTGAACCCTAGGACTATGCCTCAGGGCTACCTGGCATGAAGACTCCTTGTTGTCCCCAGTCCACCTGGCTGTGCTGCTGCTCCAGTTTCAACTGTTCTGCCTGCGGCAATGGAACCCTGACCTGTTCACTGGACGTGCTACCTGTCCCAGACCTGCTGTTTTCAACTCTCTAGAGACAGCAGGAGCGGTAGAGATGCTCCCAATGATCGGCTATGAAAAGCCAACTGACACTTACTCCTGAGGTGCTGACTTGTTGCACCCTCGACAACTACTGTGATTATTATTATTTGACCATGCTGGTCATTTATGAACATTTGAACATCTTGGCCATGTTCTGTTATAATCTTGTTGTGTCTTTGGCTATGCCGGATTAAGTGGTATGACATGCTATTCTATAAAATAATTTCTACGTAATTAATATTACCTGATTGAGCTAATCATGTAAATGTAATTAACTAGAGAGTCGGGGCACCACAAAATAATATTTATAGAGTTGCTATCTTCTGAATGAACTCTTAAAGACCTAGTAATATTTTACATCAATAGCAGTCGATATTAATCGTCACCTTAATTCAGTCTCATCTGAAAGTTGTAAATTCTTGGTTATCTTCACGAACCCTGGCTAACAAGTTGAATCAGCAGTAAAAAATTGGGTTTAATTATTTATTTACTAAATACCTAACTAATCACACAGAATTACATATACACAGAATGAATTATACCTTGATTACAAATTACGTCATAAAGGAAAACGTCCCTAGCGGGTGGAACAGATATGACAGCTGGTTACACAAAAGAAAAGGGCAGGGTTTGAGTGAAAGAGCGGGAAGACTGAGGGACAAAGGAAGAAGTTGTGCTATTGTAAATACAGTATCTTATGCATTCTAAATTACCGCCCATTTGGAAAAGGAAAATGCAATAAATATTTACTTTGAGCTGCGCTTCGGTAGGTTGGTGGTAGATGAAAGGCCGTGTTGCCAAACCTAAATCCTTTGTCCTTTGAAGAATGTCTCTGGTGGTCAATTGGATACGTTGCAGTAACGTTGTTGTGTGATAGACGGAATACTCTGTCTGTTCCTTCCTAACCCTCGTTTGCAGATGCTGTTGCTAACTCAACGGCTAGGAAGTATCACTTCTGTAGGGAATAAGAGTTCAAATTTCATACCATTCGCAACCAAAGCTCACGCTGATGTTGGCTTCGTTCTGTAGTTATTATCTGAACCATTCTGACATCGGACCGTCGTCCTCACATCCTCGGAACAGGAGGTTACATTTTCGTCAAGGGCTTATATAGTGGAGGGAGAAAAGGGGTGTGTTTCATAGTTTACAACGTATGTATCTGTCCCCCCCCCTAACTCTATAGGTCCATCTCTCACTCTCTTTATGATTATCCTTCTATGCATTGGACACACACACACACACACACCGTTATGACTTGTCTTCGTCATCTTCTCTTGTTTCCCTGCAGTGATTGTCCCTGTGCAAACAGTGTGGACTCACTCAGATAACAGTTGCCCCAGTAAGCAGTTATGAGACCATTTTTATGGATCCCCCAAACTGGATGTAACATTTGGTTTCAGAGAGTTAAACCACTGGGGATCATGTGGTTTCAGAGAGTTAAACCACTGGGGATCATGTGGTTTCAGAGAGTTAAACCACTGGTGATCATGTGGCTTCAGAGAGTTAAACCACTGGTGATCATGTGGCTTCAGAGAGTTAAACCACTGGTGATCATGTGGCTTCAGAGAGTTATTAAACCACTGGTGATCATGTGGCTTCAGAGAGTTAAACCACTGGTGATATCTATCAATGTAGCTGTATAGTAACCATTAACCTATGCCATCACGGACAGCAGATGAGTGTTTGGTTTCTGTGCATGTGTGTGTGTTTGGTTTGCGTTTGTATATGTGTGTGTGTGTGTGTGCACCCTTGTGTGTTTATGAGGGAGGGAAAGTCATTGAGAGAAGGTGTCTGCAATATTTGAGGGACCATGTTGTAAGACCACATAATATGACCACTCAGTATACCAGACGTACTCCTATAGCTCCTTACACCAGCCTCCTCTGCTATATAGAGTTGAAGTCGGAAGTTTACATACACTTAGGTTGGAGTTATTAAAACTCGTTTTTCAACCACTCCACACATTTCTTGTTAACACATATTCCTTTAGCAGATGCACTTTAATTTAGATTACGAGGAAGTCTTTTAATGGCTGCATTGTACAACAATTGCTTTATGATGCAATTACATTAATACAATCATGCATATCAGTCATTATTATGTATAACAAGAGGTTCTATCACTTATGATGAGTCATTAAAGCTGGGATCCTTAATTGAAACAATAACAAAGCGGCTAAGCCCGCCTCTGTTTTGGTAAAAAGCTGAGGGATGGGCCTGGAGAAATGAAACCACTTTCAAATTTAAAGCAAGAGCTATGTATGTAAGGACTGACCATCCATGATATCAATATTATTGTTTTAACCATGTTTTGAGGCTGTACAGTGTTTGTTTACATTGACTTTGTTTACAAACATTGGAGTATAACAAGCCTATATTTTGGGTTAAGATGCTGTATGACAGTTGAACTAAGCCCTTGAGGCATTTAGAAGTTATATTCTTCAAGAACCAATGGCTATAATGTATATCATTAAGTCCTAAAATGGATGTAGTAAATAAGGATTGTAGCTATAAAATGTGTTTGTGAGTATGGCATCACTGTGTTTCACTGACCTTTATAATGAATGTCATTAAATACCTTAGAAACAAGCAGCCATCTAATTATGTAGATATAGGCAATGTTATCCACACTTTTTCAAAGTTTTGTTTTGTGCGTGTGTGAGTCAGAGTTTATCTTGTAATCTGTTGTTTATACACATTAATGCTCTTTCTTCTTGAAATTGTCTGCACTTACCACATTGGGTGTCCTGATAACACTCACAAAACAACACACACACACAGGAGATATAGAGATCTATGGTGCAGCTGTGAAACCATATTGATATATTCTGTCCTATCCTGGGTAAGCAGCATCTGATAGATATTCATATCGTCTGACATCAGAAAACCCACCCACCCAGTATACACTACTACCCACATCAGTTAAATTGACATCATTGTGATGTGCAATACATTTTTCCTAATGCTCTCAGAAGCATGTACAGAGTGGTGTAAAGCAGTTAAGTACAAATTCTTTAAAGTACTACTTCAGTAGTTTTGGGGGGTAAGCCAGACAAAATTAAACGGGCCTATTTATATAATGAATATGAATTCAGAAGACAGAAATGATTAAATATTAAAGTATTAGACCTCTCACTAAAGGCTTCAGTCATACAGAAGTTACACTTAAATCAGAACTGGTTCAGTAGGAAATTAATAAGATTTTTTTATACCTTTATTTAACTAGGCACGTCAGTTAAGAATAAATTCTTATTTTCAGTGACAGCCTAGGAACAGTGGGTTAACAGGGGCAGAATGACAGATTTGTACCTTGTCAGCTCAGAGGATATGACCTTGCAACCTTTCAGTTACTAGTCCAACGCTCTAACCACTAGGCTACCCTGTCTAACCCTATGTTAAAAAATGGCCTTTTCCCTTTATTCAGATTACAACCTTGTACTTTCAGTTATTTGAAAAGGAAATGATCTCCCAAATATTGTTATTTTTAAAACAAGCCATAGAAAGTCGGTTTAAATTTCAATTTAATCCACCAGAAAAATCAGAACAATAAATATTGTGGTTAAACTCAAATATACTAATAGATTTTCTTTTGTGTTTTTTTTTTGAAAACGTGTTTAAAAAAAGTTTAATCCTTGCAAATGATATCATAAATAGGACTGGTGGAGTTATGTCACACATGCAGCTAACAGAAATATATAGAAATGTCTGCTCTACCCAAAATTACAAACAACTAATTGCACAATTACTGCAAAAATGGAAGAAGAAAGAGGCCCTGAATTAAATGGCATAATTGGTTAAAGAAAATTGTCATAAATAAAAAGGTATACCAGTTTCATTTAAGGACCCAAAAATTGACAGCTGTGCCATATAGATTGCAAAAAAGTCGGGAAGAGATTTTCGACGTACGGATTCCATGGCACATGGTTTATGAACTGATACGCAAAACGACGCCGGATTCAAAACAAAATTATTATACAAAATTCTTGCAACCTTCCCAGCTCTGCAGATTTAGCTGCGAAGAGACAGAATCATTAGATCATTTTGTTTTGGTACTGTCCATATGTAGCTTGTTTTTGGTCACATGTCCAGGAATGGCTGAAGAATTGCAACATTTACTTCCAGCTAACTCTGCAGATAGCACTACTGGGTGATCTGAAAAGTCATCGTCAATCAATCCATAATATAATAATACTTTTAGCAAAAACTTTAATTTACAATCTGTGGAAATTATGAGAATAGAAAGGTTCAGAAACATCTCAGCACACTTGAAAAATATATGGCAAATAGAAATCCAATATGGATGGTGTTAAGAGATAGATGGGAGGGGTTGAATGGAGCTGAAGGTTGGGAATAATAGCAACTAATAACAAGAAGATAACTAATGTAAAAACATACTGTGTCCGTAAAACATATATTGGTTCAGAAATGTTGTGAAAGAAACAGATGGAGAGGTTGAGGTTAGCGGAAGGACAGGAGTAAAAACAAACAGAATATAACTATTGTAAAATAGACTGTGCCATAAAATGTATATAGTATGTATAAACTGGAAGTAGAAGCCTAAGTGTTGTTGTTCACTAGTTTACTCCAATTAGGGGAGGGTGGTAGGGTTAGAAAGTAATAAAGGAAAAAAAAAAATATATATATATATATATATATATATATATATATATATATATATATATATATATATATATATATATATATATATATATATATATATAAAGATGTGTATGTATATGTATTTATATGTATCTTTGTATGTATATATTTATGTATGTGTATATGTATGTACAGTGTGTATGTGTATGTATGTAAACTCAGCAACAACAAAAAAATGTCCTCGCACTGTCAACTGCGTTTATTTTCAGCAAATTTAATATGTGTAAATATTTGTATGAACATAACAAGATTCAACAACTGAGACATAAACTGAACAAGTTCCACAGACGTGACTAACATAAATTGAATGTGTCCCTGAGCAAAGAGTGGGTCAAAATCAAAAGTAACAGTCAGTATCTGGTGTGGCCATCAGCTGCATTAAGTACTGCAGTGCATCTCCTCCTCATGGACTGCACCAGGTTTGCCAGTTATTGCTGTGAGATGTTACCCCACTCTTCCACCAAGGCACCTGCAAGTTCCCAAACCTTTCTAGGGGGAATGGCCCTAGCCCGCACCCTCCGATCCAACAGGTCCCAGACGTGCTCAATGGGATTGAGTTATGGGCTCTTTGCTGGCCATGGCAGAACACTAACATTCCTGTCTTGCAGAAAATCATGCACAGAACGAGCAGTATGGCTGGTGGCATTGTCATGCTGGAAGGTCAAGTCTGGATGAACATTGAGATTGCCTGCAATGACAACAAGGTCAGTCCGATGATGCTGTGACACACCGCCCCAGACCATGACGGACCCTTTACATCCAAATCAATCCCGCTCCAGAGTACAGGTCTCGTTGTAACGTTCATTCCTTCGACGATAAATGCGAATCCGACCATCACCCCTGGTGAGACAAAACCGCGACTCGTCAATGAAGAGCATTTTTTGCCAGTCCTGTCTGGTCCAGCGACGGTGGGTTTGTGCCCATAGACGACGTTGTTGCCGGTGATGTCTGGTGAGGACCTGCCTTACAACAAGCCTACAAGCCCTCAGTCCAGCCTCTCTCAGCCTATTGCGGACAGTCTGAGCACTGATGGAGGGATTGTGCGTTCCTGGTGTAACTCGGGCAGTTGTTGTTGCCATCCTGTACCTGTCCCGCAGGTGTGATGTTCGGATGTACCGATCCTGTGCAGGTGTTGTTACACGTGGTCTGCCACTGCGAGGACGATGAGCTGTCCGTCCTGTCTCCCTGTAGCGCTGTCTTAGGCATCTCACAGTACGGACATCTGCAGTCCTCATGCCTCCTTACAGCATGCCTTAGGCATGTTCACGCAGAAGAGCAGGGACCCTGGGCCTCTTTCTTTTGGTGTTTTTCGGAGTCAGTAGAAAGGCCTCTTTAGTGTCCTAAGTTTTCATAAATGTGACCTTAATTGCCTACCGTCTGTAAGCTGTTAGTGTCTTAAGGACCGTTCCACATGTTCATTAATTGTTTATGGTTCACTGAACAAGCATGGGAAACAGTGTTTAAACCCTTTACATTGAAGATCTGTGAAGTTATTTGGATTTTTACGAATTATCTTTGAATGACAGGGTCCTAAAAAAGGGACGTTTCTTTTTTTGCTGAGTTTATATGTGCATATATATTTGCAAAAAAATATATGGGGATTGGAAGTGATGCAGACAATTACATTGATGGAAGCTACATTCTATCTGCAATATTAAAGCTGATCTACCCCCTTATAATTTATAGTTTTGACAACTTTTACTTATCTACATTTCTTTCAAAAAATTATATCTTGAGTGTTGGAGTGTGCCCCTGGCTCTCCGTAAATTTAAAAAACTTTATTGTGCCGTTTGCTTAATATAAGCAATTTGAAATTATTCATGCTTTTTTTGATAGTTAAGTATATTTTTGCAATTAAATTTACTTTTGATACTTAATTAAGTATATTTGAAACTAAAAAATGGTTTACTTTTACTCAAGTAGTATTTTACCAGGTGACTTTTACTTGTCATTTTCTATTAAGGTATCTTTACTTTACTTTACTCAAGTATGACAATTGAGTATTTTTCCACCACTGCATGTATGCATCACACACATGATGATATTACTCACTATCCTTAATCACATTATCTGTTGCTTAGCGACTAGCACAAACTTAGTGTCTGGAAGTAATGTGGAAAGTCTTTCATTCCCAAACTAAGTCAAAGATATGATTATTAAAAGATAAAAATAGCCTGCCGAAGACTTCTCGCAATATCTCTGCATTCAGAGAGGGGTGAGTAAGGGAGAGAAGAGGGAGAGAGGGTGAGGGAGAAAAAGAGAACAACAGAGAGAGCGAGGGGGAAGAGAGGAAGAAAGAGTGAGGGAGGGAGGAAGACAGCTAGGGAGGGAGGGGAAATGAGACAACGAGAGAGGAAAATATCTCAGTTTTACTGTCTCTGTGAGGTTTGATAATTACTGTCTCCGTGAGATTTGATAATTACTGTCTCCGTGAGGTTTGATAATTACTGTCTCTGTGAGGTTTGATAATTACTGTCTCCGTGAGGTTTGATAATTACTGTCTCTGTGAGGTTTGATAATTACTGTCTCTGTGAGGTTTGATAATTACTGTCTCCGTGAGGTTTGATAATTACTGTCTCTGTGAGGTGTGATAATTACTGTCTCTGTGAGGTTTGATAATTACTGTCTCTGTGAGGTTTGATAATTACTGTCTCTGTGAGGTTTGATAATTACTGTCTCCGTGAGGTTTGATAATTACTGTCTCCGTGAGGTTTGATAATTACTGTCTCCGTGAGATTTGATAATTACTCTCTCCGTGAGGTTTGATAATTACTGTCTCCGTGAGGTTTGATAATTACTGTCTCCGTGAGGTTTGATAATTACTCTCTCTGTGAGGTTTGATAATTACTGTCTCCGTGAGGTTTGATAATTTGATGTGGAGTTTTTGGAAGGCCAATCCACGTGCATCCTCTTAAATGTAGAGGCAACATCAGCAGCCTCCACAGTTTGGACCACTTCCTATCTGTGGGACTGGGATGGACTGCTCTGACCATGGACCACTTCCTATCTGTGGGACTGGGATGGGCTGCTATGGCCATGGACCACTTCCTATCTGTGGGACTGGGATGGACTGCTATGGCCATGGACCACTTCCTATCTGTGGGACTGGGATGGGCTGCTATGACCATGGACCACTTCCTATCTGTGGGACTGGGATGGGCTGCTATGAACATGGACCACTTCCTATCTGTGGGACTGGGATGGGCTGCTATGGCCATGGCTCATAACTCTACTAAGGTGCCATTATAATTAGCCTACTGTTCACTCCTGATTAGTGCACATGGGATAACACAATCTTTGTGCAAGTGCATCAGTCCCAATTTAGATATCAACAGCGGATTTGGTATATCTGCGCCTGATACCTATATAATAGTTATAAACTATTGCAGATAGTAAAAGTCAACTGTACCCTCAGTGACCTGACAACCAGATACAATTCGCTGTACTGCCCAAAAAAAGGCACATTTGCATTTGTTTATGGACAAACCGTAGTGAACTGTAAATGGTTGTTTGTTTTTTGGGCAGAGTCTGTTGGCAGCCGCCAAACTGGAGGTGCACACCAATACTCTGACATCAAACGACATTAACCCTCACATCTCCGCAGTTCTCATTTGTTCAATGTTTTCTGTATACACAGTATACAGTATACACACTGTGGCAACATGTTCCAATCAGTCAGGTTTAACCGTCTTTATTCAAAGTAGATGCAATAGCAAAGATAATATAGATATATTTTTTAAACGAAATCTAAGCAGCCTAATACTACATTACATTGCCTGAATGTTGTCAATTGGTTATTTTAATCATGTTAATTAAGAGATATAAACTAGAAATGTTTGTTTCATATTAACTTACAATATGTCCATGCTCATCTATTCAAAACCTGGATCACTCTTTCGAATAAAGTCAAATCAAAGCTCATGAATAAAGCATTTTTAAAATTATTTACAAACAATACAAACCCTGATTATCTGACTCGACTGGCCTGTTAGAAACCCAGGGTCTGTAGATGTGTGCCAGGCTCTGTAGGAATATGTCTGATATTTAGTTGACTTGATTACACAGGAGAACAACCGAATATCAAACATATCACACAGCCCCTGGCCAAACAGGACCCCATGCAGCCATCCTGTCTTCTGTCTGAAAGGAGACAGATATGGGTGGGTTTTTAGGACAGATCATTTGTGTGCTGGTGTTAAGAGTTAGAGAGATGATGAAAAAAGAAACATCAGGAAAAGGTGAATTTGGACATCAACATGAACAATTTATAAAATAAAAAAATAAAAAACGGTGATATAAACAAACTGGTTTAAGACATTTGATGTAAGTGCACATTCAACATGTTATTTAGTTTCATAGGGAGAGGACCAGACAAGAATGATATCCAGAGTTCCACCTACAGCAAAGTAACAGCAGAGAGAAGAGCCATTTGTGGGGAGGGAGTGAAGGTGGGGTTGGTAGGGACAGACGAAACAGATGAAAGACAGGAAACCAACTGATGCAACAGTCCTACAGAGCAAGAGAGAGAGAGAGAATCTTATACTTACAATGTTTTCTATGTCCTAATAGCGTAGTCCTCTTTATCTTGGTCCAGTGTATGTGTGTGTCATATCCATTGCCCATGTTCTGGGTTGTTGACATGAAGAGCAACAGCCGTTCAATGCATGTCCCATTCACACATCTACTCTGGTCACAAAGGTGTTAGGTCTCAGCATGTGGGTGCGTAGGTTTGTGAAGTTTCCGTAAAGTATGTAAGTACAAGGCTATGTCATTTTTAAAGTGCTGGGGAATTTGAGAACATATGTGTGTGTGTAGCTGTGTGTCAGTGTGTGGTGGAGTTGTGGTCTGTGTGTAAGAGTTTGTGTGAGTTCCCTGTGGGACGAGGTATATATACACCCCTGTAGATTTGGGGGGCTCCACACACACCCATACATCATTAGGAGTGTATTGATTGCTGTGGCCTTGGGCCCTTCCTCCCTGCATTAGCTGGATCAATACATCAGACTTTCATCCAGCTGTGAGTTCACACACTCACACGGTCATAGACTAAAGTCAAATAACTCCATGTTTGAATGTGTTCTTAGCTGTAACTATGGCTATAACGTAACTGTAACTATGGCTAGAATGTCACATACAGCCTTATAAGTGGACTATCTTTGTGAGTTTAGTAGATAGGAAAGTTGTTTGGATTGATTGTTGCTCCCTCCAGCAGTGGCCTTGTGGTGGGCCTACTGTGGATGGATGTACTGTAGACCAGATATAAATAACCTGTGTGTTCTCCTTACAGCCTTTTTCTTTATTTTCAACCACCCCCTGTCGTCAAGGAGCCCTGGTTGTCAAGGTGAACCTAGTCCTCATGTTGACCTTAGTCATCAAGGTGACCTCTGGTTGTCAATGGAACCCCATGGTGGCTTGTGATGTCATCTGGTGAGATTCTGCAAGTGTGTCTGTGTATCTCACTCTGAATGCAGGTCAAGGGTTATCACTCTTGATGTGTGAAGGGCTCAATGAGAGCAGAGCAACACTTCTCTGGGTGGTATGAACCCACACCTTTAGTGGTAGAATGAGGGAGGAATCTGAAAAGGTCAAATCAACCAGTTCAACAAGGGGTTTGGTGTTGTGTCGTGTGAAGGGATTCACAGTCTTATTTCACAATCATCCAAATATTCTGTTTACTTCCCTTCTTTCAATCATGAGCCTGCCTCAGATATGCCATCTACTGGGTTCCTGTAGGACAAAAAGGGTACAAAAGATATTATAAAGTAAATATGAACAACAAAATATCTGACTGTTTTCCAGCAAAACAGACCAACAGAGGGTTATTAAAAAATGTATATGAGGCTCCAACTACATATACTTAAGCTTATACATTATAAAAAATGTTATCATACATTTACAATACAATTTAAAATCTAAATGAAGTCTAGTTCAGCTTTGCAGCATGATTAAGTCTAATAGCAATGATTCCATTTATCTGTTGAGGATTTGTCATCTGTTAATTTCTAATACTATTTATCCTGTACTGTTAGAACATGTAGTACTTTCATATTAAACTGAGAGACTAAGAATCATTTAACGTCATGACTACCACCTTACATAATTTGAATTGTCCACTTCCTCATTGCTTGGATTAAGGACAGATATTAGGCATATCAGGACATACTATATGTATTAGTGATGTTAGTGGGATGTTGGGCAGAGGTCCACTCCCCCATCCTATCCCTCCCTGCTCCCCCTTTCCCCACTCTCTCTGCTCTCCCTGTCCTACAGTTGCTGGGCGGTAACAGTGACCTTGTGAGTTTGCTGGAGCGGAATGATAGCTCCCTAATTGGCTAGGCCTAATTTAAGCCTGAAGGGAGCATTGTCATCTGTGGAGGGAGGTAGGGGGGAGGGAGGTAGGGGGAATAGAAAGAGAGAAGGGGGAGGCAGAGGGGAAGAGATAGGAGGGAGAAAGGTGGAGAGGGGGACATTAAATGGATAGGAGAGGGAGAGCAAGCGAAAGGTAAAGACAAAAGGACAGAGTGAACAGGATGGAGTGACAGAAAGACAGAGGTCTCTACAGTATATTGTATGGAAGAAAATAAAGACAATTATTTCATTTTATACCAATACATTGCACAGAGAAAAACATTTAATTCTCAAAAAGACACATGTCTAAATTATTGGCACTATTAAATATTGTTATATTTTATCAGAATTAACATTTTTCTTTTTTAAGTTGATCTCAGTTTAAGGAACTGAATTGTGGCTTTCCATTGCTTCCTGTTTCACTGGGGCATTAAAAATGAGGTAACACGCATGTAAAATCCCTCTGTCATTCATCACCATGGGGAAAGGCAAAGCACTCACAAATAAGAAGAGACATGGTTGTTGACCTTCATAAAATCAGGCAGTGTGTACAATTTTTTTCTGATAAATATACCACTTAACATTATTAAGGCAACAATTTAGAAGTTTTAAACCACTGGAACAGTGGTAAACTTGCCTGATATCAGATGCAAGTATATCTTGTCCCCAGTGGTATAGTGGTAAAATTGCAAAACTTGGTCGCATCTTCGGGTCACCAAATCTACAATGAGACGCCACCTCCATGCCAGTTGGCTATTTGGAAAGGCTTCAGTCAAAAGCCTTTACTGAGAGCAACCAGCATATGGAAACGCCTGGGGTTTACTAAACGGCATGGGAACTTTGACTGGAACAAGAAATAGAGCTCTTTGGCCATGCACACCAGTGTTGGGTTCGGTGTCAAAAGAAGAATGCATATGCAGAAAATAGCCTCATACCTACTGTAAAATATGGTGGCGGATCTTTGATGTTAAAAGGCTGTTTTGCTTCCACTTGTCCTGGGGCCCTTGTTAAAGTCAACAGCATCATGAACTCTACCAAGTAGTACAAAATTGTTTTGACAAAAAGGCTGAAACTTGGCCGCAAGTGGATCTTCCAGCAAGACAATGACCCCAAGCAAACATCAAAAATCCACAAATAAAATGCTTAATTGACCACAAAAATCAACATTTTGCAATTACCATCTCAGTCTCTGGACTAAAAAAAACCTGTGGTTTTAACTGAAGAGATGATTATTTATTATATAGTACTTTTTGCTCATCTTTATCAAGGGTGCCAATAAATTTGAGGTGACTTCATTCTATATGAGTTTTACATTATTGTGATACTCTAACAGATCTCCAGCAGCTGTTATTAGTTATTTGTCTTGAAATGTTTAAAGATGGAGGGAATCAGAACATACAGTAAACAATGCCAATGTTTGTGCTCACATTAAATATGAAATGGTTCTGTATCAATAGTTCAAATCCACATTCAAAACTTTCCTTTAGGGTTAAGCTTTATTACACCAGAATCAGACAAACAGAAATACCATTAGTTTAATCCACATTCAAAACTTTCCTTTAGGGTTAAGCTTTATTACATCAGAATCAGACAAACAGAAATACCATTAGTTCAATCCACGACTTTTGATTGGTCAATGCTATGGTTGCCACCACTGCAAAATACCGTCACCGGGGTAACAGAGTGAGGATGATGAGGAGTGACAGAGACAGGCTCTGGACTTTCCGATTGGTCGATACTGGTGACACATAAACATTTGTTCAAATCACACACACAAACACCCCCCGAGGGAGGGTCATACTGAGAGAGAGAGGAATGGACAAGGTTAACAAAGAGTATTCAATATCCACTCATGTTAGATGATAGTTAATAGACACTAAAGTAGCATGAAGGACAAGTTCTAACGAGTTTAAAAAGGAACAGAGAAATGTCCTGCAGAAGGTCTCCATTTTTCATCTGCCTTCCTTGTCTTTTCTTTGATTCCACATTGCTCTTCCCGTTCTCTTTATCCATCCCTAAAAACAAACAAAGGTCAAAATGAAAGAGTCAGTCATCCTTCACACAATAAAGGCAAATAGAACCAACATCCTGATTGACAGATGAGACATTGTTCCAGAGAAGACAGATCACACATCTGTCATGCACACACCTCTGTCAACAATGAGAGATGGGGATAATAACTAGGACATCATAAAGCTGGTTAACAACATCATACTGACACCACAGTCAACTCTAATACAGTCCCAGACAGCAAAACTCAAAAGATAGTGACACTGTATTTGACTGAAATAGTATCCTTTTAAATGATAGAATACTTTTTTTATGATGGTGTTTTTGAGTCATATCTGGCATTTCTACATAATAACATGTATCTTCACTGCTATAAGCTGTTTCCTAATGCTATCAAGAGAAAACCAATCAGTGGAATGCTAACAGAAAAGACAGAACAAAAGATACCCAGCTCAGCTCATCTCATTTTTGGGGCCTCAGGTTTGGGTTCTTCTGGTTTGGGGGCAGCCTCTTGTTTAGGGGCTTCTTTAGGAGAATCAGGTTTGGGTTCTTCTGGTTTGGGGGCAGCCTCTTGTTTAGGGGCTTCTTTAGGAGAATCAGGTTTGGGTTCATCTGGTTTGGGGGCTTCTTTAGGAGAATCAGGTTTGGGAGCATCTGGTTTGGATTCTTCTGGTTTGGGGGCATCTGGTTTTGGAGCGGCCTCTTGTTTAGGCGGTTCATCTCCACACAGTTTCCTTTGGGAGCCAGAGACAGATAGAGCTAGTGTGTGCAAGTGTCCATATGCCTGTGGTGTACAGGTATACATACAGATGGACATGTATAGAGGTGTTCCATGTTCAGGGCTCCAGTCCCAGTCTCTTACCTTCCCTCTACAGAGTCCTTCTTCACAAAGACACACACTTTGCTGCGCTGCACCACCTGCTGTTTGAGAGACGTCATCTCTGCATCCCAGGCAGCCTTTTGCTTCTCAAACTCAGCTACAAGACCAGAGAGAGAGGGGGTTAGATGCTACAGGTCACAATATGGGGCTAGAGGCTACAGGACAGAGGCAGAACATGGAGCTAGAGGCTACAGGACAGAGACAGAACATGGAGCTAGAGGCTACAGGACAGAGGCAGAACATGGAGCTAGAGGCTACAGGACAGAGACAGAACATGGAGCTAGAGGCTACAGGACAGAGACAGAACATGGAGCTAGAGGCTACAGGACAGAGACAGAACATGGAGCTAGAGGCTACAGGACAGAGACAGAACATGGAGCTAGGGGCTACAGGACAGAACATGGAGCTAGGGACTACAGGACAGAACATGGAGCTAGGGGCTACAGGACAGAACATGGAGCTAGGGGCTACAGGACAGAACATGGAGCTAGAGGCTACAGGACAGAGACAGAACATGGAGCTAGAGGCTACAGGACAGAGACAGAACATGGAGCTAGGGGCTACAGGACAGAGACAGAACATGGAGCTAGGGGCTACAGGACAGAACATGGAGCTAGGGGCTACAGGACAGAACATGGAGCTAGGGGCTACAGGACAGAGGCAGAACATGGAGCTAGAGGCTACAGGACAGAGAGGGGGATATTAAAAGACAGGTTAGTGAATAAAACATATTCAATAAGACCAGTTGCATATACAGAATACCACTAATACTACTCTTAATCCCAGCGACCTGCTATGAGCTTATTCCACCACAAGATGTCTCTCATCCACCAAAATATTTAGAAGAGAAAAAGCTTGCACCTAGAACTGGTCATGGACCGGTTTTAAACCTGTTTTTATGTTATAGTTCACTGTGAAAGGAAAGGGGATACCTAGTTAGTAGCACAACTGAATGCATTCAACAGAAATGTGTCTTCTGCATTTAACCCAACCCCTCTGAATCAGAGGTGAGGGGAGCTGTCTTAATCGACGTCCAATTCATTGAGGAGCAGTGAACTATCATACATGTTATCATAGTCGTATCAGTAATAAGGCGAAGAGCCTTTCAGAACAGTGTTGATGTAACCATAGTTTCAGGTGTTTAAACACTCACTTTTAGAGTAACTGTTCTCTGCCTCAACGGCCCCCACCTCATCAGCGACATGTTTCTGTGACAGGAGAGAGAGAACACACACACACACACACACACACACACACACACACACACACACACACACACACACACACACACACACACACACAGGAAATCAATTGTGTACACTCTAAACCCCAGACATACGCCTCCGTCCTTACCTTTTCTCCCTGGCATGCCTCCAGTTCACTCTTCTTCTTGGCCTCTGCAGCCTGCAGTGGGGGGAGTTCTGACCCCAGAGTATCCACCTGAGCCTTGGTCTTGTCCAGCAGGTTGTGAGCTCTGATCACCTCGTGTTGGTACTCTCCCAGTACGTCTCTGGTCACACGCAGTTTAATCGTCTCGAACGATACATGTTTCTGCTCCTTCATCTCTTCTTTCCGCCGCACGTTTATCAGTCCCAGCAGAGCTACGCTAGTCAGCAGAGACACCCCCACCAATACACCCTGTGTCTTCATCATGCCGTGGAGTTTGACCAAGGAACAGTCGTTTTCGCTGGTCCCTGTCTACTGCTCCGCGGAAGTGTTGACGACGTCCTCGCAGACTTACAGCGGAAGTACCAATGGAATGTGAAAGGACAGGTGGCCATCCACTGTACTTGAGCGGAGTCCGTGCTTCAGCTTTCAGGTGAAACGGAAGTCAGGTTGAAAATACTATATCCCTGAAAAACAGAAACATCTGCTTCTGTCGACTCCGCGGAGAGCGCACTTATTCTTCTTCTTTTTTCTTTTGGAGAGAGCTTCACCAAAACCATCCCCGTGCCCGCCCACCTGTCACGGTCTGTCATGTTATCTTGGACCCTTGGGATGGGCCTACCTCCCTTTGAAGTTGACTTTTAAAATGGTTAATAATTCTTAAAGTTAGGTAAGAATTATGGTTAAGGTTAGAGTAAGAGTAGGGTTTAAGGTTAGGATTTAGGGTATGGACGTCCCAAGGCTCCCAGATAGCACTAGCAAACCTGGCACTGCTACGCGGAAGTAAGTGGATGAATGCAAAATAGTTATCAGCACTCCGGAATTCAAGGAAATATAAACGTAAAAAGGTAACGTGATAATGCTGTATAACATGCGCAACTCGAATTAGGAATGATATCATAATTTGTTATAACACGCCCTAGCCTATAGGCTACGGCTACCTTTGATTTAGTTCCAGTATAAACATTTAGTCATGACAAACATATTAACCTATAAAGCTCTGCCAGTTTGAGGTAAGGCCACACTAGCTATGTTTCCAGTCAATTAACTAAGAATTTACAGTAAAACAAAAAGCAGAGCAAAATCGTTGGTAAAGTCAATAAAACAATGTTATCTGGTTACAACCAATAATTTATATACAGTAGATGATAGACATGGGGCACTGTGTTGAAGCCACCTGCGCCTCCATCTTGGAACTCCCCCGCCGTTGTAAAAAATATGTAAGGAAATATATAAATGTACCAAGCTAAGGACCCTGGGACTAAACACCTCCCTCTGCAACTGGATCCTGGACTTCCTTACAGGGTGCATGTGTAACAGTATAGCTTCCGTCCCTCTCCTCGCCCAAACCTGGGCTCAAACCAGGGACCCTCTGCACACATCAACCACAAAGCATCGTTACCCATCGCGCCACAAAAGCCGTGTCCCTTGCAGAGCAAGGGGAACAACTACTTCTAGGTCTTGGAGCGAGTGACATCACCAACTGAAACACTATTAGCGCGCACCACCGCTAACTAGCTAGCCATTTCACATCAGCCACACATGCTTATTGATGAATTGGAGAAATTTTTTAAAATCTATATTAGAATAAGGCTGTAACGTAACAAAATTAGGAAAAAGTCAAGGGGTCTGAATACTTTCCGAATGCACTGTATATTTTCAGTTTGTAAGTGTGTGATATGCGGGTTGGAGACATGTTTATTTTGACATAATAAAGAACAACTTTTATAAACAATATGAACACTGCCATGTTGCACTGAGCTTTTCTGTTTGAAAAACCACATCAGTATCTGACTTTCGGCTGTCACAGATGCACCTCCCCTGACTTCACCCCTCAACTTTTGTCTACAGTCGGTTGCTTTCCCCTTCCCACTCAAATGATCCCAATGTCTTACTGGCCTCTTCGAGACAGGCCCTTTACATCCTAATCAGACAGCACCAGAGTAAACACCAGCCTCTTGGAGACAGGCCCTTTATATCCTAATCAGACAGCACCAGAGTAAACACCAGCCTCTTGGAGACAGGCCCTTTATATCCTAATCAGACAGCACCAGAGTAAACACCAGCCTCTTGGAGACAGGCCCTTTATATCCTAATCAGACAGCACCAGAGTAAACACCAGCCTCTTGGAGACAGGCCCTTTATATCCTAATCAGACAGCACCAGAGTAAACACCAGCCCGGGAGGCTGGTAGGAAGTCAAAACAAAAGGCTGCTACTTTGCCAGCTGCTACAGAATCATACAGTATTTACACAATGTCATCAATACAATATGAATAATCAGTGTGTCCTCGGTCCTTGTACATCCAGTCTGGCGTTAATCACTATCAACAGATATGAGAATAATCCATAACATTCAGTATCAAGTCTAGTGACCATCAACCCGCACCTTGAGTGTCACATACACTGGAAATCATGTGTTTTACAGAAGGAACATAATATATACTAATATGCTAAACATTGTGTTAATCACTCTAAACTGAATATGAACTTTAATGATCTTAAATCTCCCCATAGCACACACTGCACCCTAAATGATGACTTACAACATGGAACAATTTCATAATCTCTGGTTGTCTGTGTACCCTCTAAGAGGAAGAGGGAGGAGAAATTAAATGCAAATGAAAGAGAGATAAATAGAGAGAGAGCATCTGTTAACCATGACCTCTGAAACAAGGTGAGAGAGCAAGAGAGGAAGGGAGGGAGAAAGAGAAGTGGGGAGGGAGGGAGATAAAAGCGGTGGGAGTGGTAGTTAAACAAGGAAGTAGAATTCGCTTTGTCGACCAAACATTCTGCCTAGCAGGACGAACCAGTTACAGGTGGACAGACTGCCATCAGCAACCAGAGGGAGGGAATTTGAACACACACACTCTCCAACACACACAGGCTGACTATGGGGATGGTTGAGAAGTGACCGATCAAGACAGCAACCAAGAAAGACAAACTGGACCTGACTTGAGCCTCATCTCTCTCTCCCTCTCTCTTTCTCTACCTCCTTCCTTCTCTCTGTCCTATCCCAGCAGTATGCGGGCTGTGTCTGCGCTAGTGTTCCTGGCCGTGGGTGTGATGGTGGTGTTGATGTACCAGGCGGTCCGCCAGGAGCTGACTCTGCGGGGTCTTAAAGCCCGCGCTCTGGAGAGCTCCTCTCAGGTCAAGCAGAAGGAGAACGACATCGTCCAGGTCAAGATGAAGATCCAGAAGCTGAATGGTGAGCTGGAGCCCATCAACACCAAGAGAGAGGAGCTGACTAAGAAGAAGGAGCAGTCTGCTAAAGCCACAGGCGAGGTGGACAAGAGTCTAAAGACCTGTCATACAGAGAAGGTATGCTCACACACACACACACACACACACACACACACACACACACACACACACACACACACACACACTATGCAAACAGACACCTGCTACATAGAGAAGGTACAGCACTGTTTATACTCGTGTTATGGTCTATAATAATCCATTAACAGAATGCCTGTACCAGAGAATTAGGAATTAGAACACTGAAACAAAGGCAGCACTAACACAAACTTCCTATCCATTGTGAAACCATTGGCAACAGACTGGCTTGTGATATGTTTATAGGTCAAATTCACTTAAGTGGGAGTGTTGGATATGATGATGGTCATTGATTTATTTTCTGTAGATTAATTAGTCCTCCTAACCCTCATGTAAGGGCCCTGTATTCACGATCACCATCAAATCAGATGGAATTTGTCACATGCGCTAAATACAACAGGTGTAGTAGACCTTACCGTGAAATGCTTACTTACAAGCCCTAACCAACAATGCAGTTCAATAAATAGAGTTAAGAAAATATTTACTAAATAAACTCAAGTAAAAATGTTTTTATCAAAAGTAACACAAGAAAATTACATAACAATAACAAGGCTATATACAGGTTGTACCGGTACCAAGTCAATGGGCGGGGGTACAGGTTAGTCAAGGTAATACGTACATTTTTACATGTAGAGGTGTATATCAGGTGAGGTGTGTTAATGTTTTGTGTTTCATACTAAAGGGCAACTTGATCTGATTACCACATCACCACATCATTCACCACTGTGGCAGATTACACACACTAGAAGGTAAACTGACATGGGATATACAGTGGGGCAAAAAAGTATTTAGCCAGCAACCAATTGTGCAAGTTCTCCCACTTAAAAAGATGAAAGAGGCCTGTAATTTTCATCATAGGTACACTTAAACTATGACAGACAAAAAGAGAAAAGAAAATCCAGAAAATTACATTGTAGGATTTTTAATGAATTTATTTGCAAATTATGGTGGAAAATAAGTATTTGGTCAATAACAAAAGTTTATCTCAATACTTTGTTATATACCCTTTGTTGGCAATGACAGAGGTCAAACGTGTTCTGTAAGTCTTCACAAGGTTTTCACACACTGTTGCTGGTATTTTGGCCCATTCCTCCATGCAGATCTCCTCTAGAGCAGTGATGTTTTGGGGCTGTTGCTGGGCAACACAGACTTTCAACTCCCTCCAAAGATTTTCTATGGGGTTGAGATCTGGAGACTGGCTAGGCCACTCCAGGACCTTGAAATGCTTCTTACGAAGCCACTCCTTCGTTGCCTGGGCGGTGTGTTTGGGATCATTGTCATGCTGAAAGACCCAGCCACGTTTCATCTTCAATGTCCTTGCTGATGGAAGGAGGTTTTCACTCAAAATCTCACGATACATGGCCCCATTCATTCTTTCATTTACACGGATCAGTCGTCCTGGTCCCTTTGCAGAAAAACAGCCCCAAAGCATGATGTTTCTACCCCATGCTTCACAGTAGGTATGGTGTTCTTCACTCAGCATTCTTTGTCCTCCAAACAAGACGAGTTGAGTTTTTACCAAAAAGTTATATTTTGGTTTCATCTGACCATATGACATTCTCCCAATCTTCTTCTGGATCATCCAAATGCTCTCTAGCAAACTTCAGACGGGCCTGGACATGTACTGGCTTAAGCAGGGGGACACGTCTGGCACTGCAGGATTTGAGTCCCTGGCGGCGTAGTGTGTTACTGATGGTAGGCTTTGTTACTTTGGTCCCAGCTCTCTGCAGGTCATTCACTAGGTCCCCCCGTGTGGTTCTGGGATTTTTGCTCACCGTTCTTGTGATCATTTTGACCCCACGGGGTGAGATCTTGCGTGGAGCCCCAGATCGAGGGAGATTATTAGTGGTCTTGTATGTCTTCCATTTCCTAATAATTGCTCCCACAGTTGATTTCTTCAAACCAAGCACCTTACCTGTTGCAGTTTCAGTCTTCCCAGCCTGGTGCAGGTCTACAATTTTGTTTCTGGTGTCCTTTGACAGCTCTTTCGTCTTGGCCATAGTGGAGTTTGGAGTGTGACTGTTTGGGGTTGTGGACAGGTGTCTTTTATACTGATAACAAATTCAAACAGGTGCCATTAATACAGGTAATGAGTGGAGGACAGAGGAGCCTCTTAAAGAAGAAGTTACAGGTCTGTGAGAGCCAGAAATCTTGCTTGTTTGTAGGTGACCAAATACTTATTTTCCACCATAATTTGCAAATAAATTCATAAAAAATCCTACTGTGATTTTCTGGATATTTTTTCCTCATTTTGTCTGTCATAGTTGAAGTGTACCTATGATGAAAATTACAGGCCTCTCTCATCTTTTTAAGTGGGAGAACTTGCACAATTGGTGGCTGACTAAATACTTTTTTGTCCCACTGTATTACATTGCCTTCAGAAAGTTTTCACACTCCTTCACTTTTTATTGTTTTACAACCTGAAGTTAAAATGGATTGAATTGAGATTTTGTGTCACTGATCTACACACAATACCTCAAAATGTCAAAATTGTATTATGTGTTCTGAAATTGTAAAAAAAATATGTAAAAAATGAAAAGCTGAAATGTCTTAAGTCAATAAGTATTCAGTACCTTTGTTATGGCAAGCCCAAATAAATTGAGGAGTAAAAATCTGCTTCTGCTAAGCTAATTGTTTTAAGATGGTCATACCATGGATTATTTAGCTATTTGTTTGGAATTGTTTATATCTTTAGGTATATAAAGAAAAATATAGCACATAGAAACGCATTGAATAACGCATTCATAAATGGCAAAACAGACAGTCAAAAAATAAATAATAAGGAATAAGGTTTTGATGTGTCTGTCTGGTGCAGCAGGAGATATAAGAAAACTCAGGAAATAAACATTTTTTGGCACAAAACTACTTCCATACCTCTACAGAAGCTTTCGTGAGGAGACCGATTTTCGGGATGTATGCTGATCTGACAAACAGCATTGTAGCTCTGCCACTTTCCACTGCAGATGCACAAGGTGGATGCAATGGATTGAGACACAGCCCATACAGTATCTCTATCTTAAACAGACAGATTTTGATGGGGATTTTGCATGGACTCACTCTGTGTGCCACAAGTGTTTAACATGATTTCCCCACATAATGATTACCCCATCTAAGTACCCCACACATACAATTATTTGTAAGGTCTCTCAGTCCAGCAGTGAATTTCAAGCACAGATTCAACCGCAAAGACCAAGGAGGTTTTCCAGTGCCTCGCAAAAGAAGGACACCTTTTGGTAGGACACCTTTGAACGTGGTGAAGTTATTAATTACATTTTGGATGGTGTATCAATACACCCAGTCACTACAAAGATACAGTCGTCCTCAGTGGCTGTAGAAGAAGGAAACCGCTCAGAGATTTCACCATGAAACAGAGTTTATTGGCTGTGATAGGAGAAAACTGAGGATGGTGTAGTTACAACGGTGTAGTTACTCCACAAAACTAGCCTCAAGGACAGAGTGAAAAGAAGGAAGTCTGTACAGAATAAGAAATATTCTAAAACAGGAATCCTGTTTCCAATAAGGCACTTTAGCAATACTGCAAATAATGAGGCAAATAAATTACATTTTTCTCCTGAATACAAAGCTTTATGTTTGGTGCAAATTCAACAAAACACATCACCATACATCGCCACTCTTCATATTTTCAAGCATGTTGGTGGCTGCATCATGTTATGGGTGTGCTTGTCATCGGCAAGGACTAGGGAGTTTTTTATGATAAAAATGTATGGAATAGTGCTAAGCACAGGCAAAATCCTATAGGAAAACCTGGTTCAGTCTGCTTTCCAACAGACACTGGGAGACAAATTCACCTTTCAGCAGGACAATAACCTAAAACACAAGGCTAAATATACACTGGAGTTGCTTACCATGACGCCATTGAATGTTCCTGAGTGGCCTAGTTACAGTTTTGACTTGAATCGTCTTGAAAATCTATGGCAAGACATGAAAATGGCTGTCTAGCAATGATCAACAAACAAGTTGAAAGAGCTTTAACAATGTTTTAAAGAATAATGGGCAAATATTTTACAATCAGATGTGCAAAGCTATGTGCTCACACTGTAATCGCTGCCGAAGGGGATTCTAACATGTTTTGGCAGGGGGATTGAATACGTACAGTATCTAATCAAGATATATTAGTGGTTTATTTTTCCATTATTACTTTTTTATTTTTTTATTTTCCTTTTTGAATTACCGAGCATTTTGTGTAGATCGTTGGCAAAAAAAGTACAATTAAACCTATTTGAATCCGACTTTGTATCACAACAAAATTTGGAAAAAGTCAAGGGGTGTGAATACTTTCTGAAGGGATGTTTTGTGTTGAGTGGCATGTGAGAGGAATTCTGCCAGGTATTCTCTTAGCAGTGATCAGTCAGGAATTACATTTTGTTCTCACTTATTAGTCACAAATATTATTAGTCACACTTTAAACAAAGTGCATATTATGAAGGACTCATTGTATGCCTTATGTAGCCCTTAATAAGGCCTAGCTAGACAAGGCCCACAATGCTTCAAATACCGGTCCTCATCTTCCTCATCCCCTCTTTTTTTCTCCTCAGGCCGATGCGGAGAAAAAGAAGACTGAGGCGTCGGCGGCCCTTCAGAAAGTTAAAGGTACGATGGCTATTTTACTGCAGTGATGGGATACCGTCAGCTCAGTCATGAATTGCTCCCTTTTAGGTGGTTGTAGAATTTAACATCTCTTTTCTGGATTTTGATCATTAGTGGGTATCAGCCTAATTCTGCTCTGCATGCATTATTATATATCCATTTTGTGAATTCTTGGTTGTTGAGCGGACCCCAGACCTCACAACCTTTCTCTCAATACATTTTTTCCTGCCCTCCCCATTTCCCTCCATGTCTTTCTGTCCTCCTTCCCACCTCTCTCTCAATACCCTTTCCTCCTTATCTACCCATTTCCTTCTGTCTTTTTTCCTACCCTCCCGCTTTCCACCCCTCTCTCATTATCCCTCGCTCCCCCTCTAGATGATCAAGAAGCACAGAAGAAGAAAGCTCAGGAGGAGATCCAGGCATTGAAACAGCAGATTCTGGAGCGGGACAAGGCACTGTGTGCCTTTGTGGACCAGACCAATGAGGAAGGACGGTAAAGAGCAGATACACACACAGGCATTCAGGCACATTCACACACACCCAGTAACACAGGCTTGTGGTCACCATTATGAAAGACTTCTATGGTCACGGTGTACTGTGTGTCGTGTAGTTCTGTGGTTACTGGGTGCTCACATGCTATTGATAACGAATGGTTGTTGTTGTTGTTTTCTTTGTTGTTTATCAGGAAGCTGTGTGGAATCACAGAGGCCCCAAAATGAAGACTTGGACTAGACTATCAGCCTCCATCCCTCCCTCATGCTTGCCGTGATGCACACACACCTATACACATCATCGTTGTGCAGCTCATAACATTCCCCACCTACAACCACCTTCACTTCACTGTACCTCTCAATACTCAGGAAAATAAAAAACAAGAAAGGTTTGGAAAACCCAGTCTGAATGTCATGTCTTCGTTACATACAGTACACTGTTAGTTTATGTATGCAGGTAAGGAAGGGAGACATTACATTTTTTAATTAGTGAGTTTCATCCTATGGTACAGTACATTAATGTAGGAATGACTGAAAGAGGTTAGGGCTAATTCCCTCAGAGATGGAGCAAGGTGTCTCTGAGGTGACTTCTGAATGTTGCAAAGGTTCTAGAGAAGAGTTCTAGAGAAGAGCTCTAAAGAAGTGTGCAGGTGCATGCCCATCTGGTTCAATTGTCTATTAAATATTTATTATGCATAGATGTATGATTGACCATTATAGTGCATAGATCTATGATTGACCTTTATAGTGCATAGATGTATGATTGGCCTTTATAGTGCATAGATGTATGATTTACCTATATAGTGTATAGATTTATGATGGACCTTTATTGCATTTGGGTGTGGTGTGCATTAATCAGAGTATAACATTGCCCTGTGTGGGTAATGGGAAAATTTAAGATGAATAAAGTGAATATTCAGTTAACAGTAATTAACTGTTAGAGATATGATGCTACGAACCTTCATGAAAGGGCTGATAATAGGTTATTTAATGATGTCCCTTAAAAGAACAAGGTCTCTAAAATGGTATGGAGACAGGGATTAGCTTCATGGCAACAACACTAGCTGGATCCTATCCACATGAATTTATACTTCAGGTTTCCTGATTTTGCCTTCAAAATAAAAGTCTGCAGTAAAATGCTGTGTCTGCCACGAAATAATAGTTTTTTGCAGCTTTGCATAGTGCATAATGTTACAATTAAGAGAAATATAATAACTAAATGGGTTAAAAATCTAAACTAAAGAGAATTAGTACTTTATATAAATCAAATCAAACATGCGCCAAATACAACAAGTATTGTACAGTGAAATGCTTACTTACAAGCCCTAACCAACAATGCAGTTAAAAAAAGAATAAAAAATAAAAAAAGAATATATATATACATATATATAACTAAACAATTAATAATTAATGAATACAATTCAAATTAAAAAATAAAATAACAAATAAAAGTAACAAATAATTAAAGAGCAGCAGTAAAATAAAAATAGTGAGGTTATGTACAGGGGGTACCGGTAAAGAGTCAATGTACAGTAAGATAAAGAATATTATAAGGTGGAGCATATTGAGAAAATGGTTGGTGCTTAATAATAGCCTACTGGTAAAGAAATATACATTAAACATAAAAAATCTATATATATTTTTTGATTGTATGATTTTTTGTTAATTCACTGGTGCTATTGTTTAAGGATGCAATTTGAAATGTAATGTTTAAGAAAAAAGTACTGTATTTTTGTTTTATTGCACAGACAAATTGAACACAGGAAAAGCGATTGATAGTGTGTCCATAAAACCAGGGCCCTGTCTACTCACTAGAGTTCCTAGAATACAAATCAGATGAGTTAGAACAAAAATCTAGGTCATAGGAAGTGTTGCTGTACTGTTACTGTGGTCAAACATCTTAAATTGGGGTGCCTGGACACAATACGATTATTTGTGCAGATGTAAAAATGGGGTGGGGAGTGCTCAGGGTCTGTAGAATGTAATGGTGTCATTTCATGGGACTCATGGGACTGAATAATACAGAGTGTTGCTGGCCTTTTACCCCACCCATTCCATTGGCCACGTTGCAAATCACTGTATAAGGAATACATGTTGGCTTATAGAGCAAAAACTATTCTAGGTGTTGCAGTAGAAGCATTGTAGGGAATACTCAGTAGAATGTATATATGGTGTCATTTCATTGAGCTCTGAATAATACAGAGTGTTCCTTCCTGAACAGTGCTATATTTGTACCTTATAGTGTCTAGGCACCCCATTTTAAGCTGTTTGACAACAGTGAAAATTAAATCAAATTAAATGTTATTTGTCACATACACGTGTTTAGCAGATGTTATTGTGGATGTAGCGAAATGCTTGTATTTCTAGCTCTAACAGTGCAGTAATATCTAAGAGTAATATCTAACAATTTCACAACAATACACACAATCTAAAGTAAAGGAATTAAGAATTTATAAATATTTGGGTGAGCAATGTCAGAGCGGCATAGACTAAGATACAGTAGAATACAGTATATACATATGAGATGAGTAATGCAAAATATGCAAACATTATTAAAGTGACTAGTGTTCCCATTATTAAAGTGGCCTCTAATGTGCTAGTGATGGCTATTTAACAGTATCTAACAGTTTGATGGCCTTGAGATAGAAGCTGTTTTTCAGTCTCTCAGTCCCAGCTTTGATGCAAATGTACTGACCTCGCCTTCTGGATGATAGCGGGGTGAACAGGCAGTGGCTCGGGTGGTTGATGTCCTTGTCCTTTTTGCCCTTCCTGTGACATTGGGTGCTGTACGTGTCCTGGAGGGCAGGTAGTTTGCCCCCGGTGATGCGTTGGGCAGACCGCACCACCCTCTGGAGAGCCCTGCGGTTGCGGGCGGTGCAGTTGCCGTACCAGGCAGTGATACAGCCTGACAGGATGCTCTCAATTGTGCATCTGTACAAGTTTGTGAGGGTTTTAGGTACCAAGCCAAATTTCTTCAGCCTCCTGAGGTTGAAGAGGTGCTGTTGCGCCTTCTTCACCACACTGTCTGTGTAGGTGGACCATTTCAGTTTGTCAGTGATGTGTACACGAGGAACAAGAAGGTTTCCACCTTCTCCACTGCGGTCACATCGATGTGGATAGGGGGGTGCTCCCTCTGCTGTTTCCTGAATTCCACGATCAGCTCCTTTGTTTTGTTGACGTTGGGTGAGAGGTTATTTTCCTGGCACCACACTCCCAGGGCCCTCACCTCCTCCCTGTAGGCTGTCTCTTTATTGTTGGTAATCAGACCTACTACTGTTGTGTCATCTGCAGACTTGATGATTGAGTTGGAGGCGTGCATGGCCACGCAGTCATGGGTGAACAGGGAGTACAGGAGGGGGCTGAGCAGGCATCCTTGTGGGGCCCCAGTGTTGAGTATCAGCGAAGTGGAGGCGTTTTTTCATACAGTACATTCACCACCTGCGGGCGGCCCGTCAGGAAGACCAGGACCCAGTTGCACAGGATGGGGTTCAGACCCAGGGCCTCAAGCTTAATGATGAGCTTGGAGGGTACTATGGCGTTGAATGCTGAGCTATCTTGATCTGTATTATTCAGAGCCTATGGAATTACACCATATATACATTCTACAGACCCTACTGAGTATTCCCTACAACACTTCTACTGTGGCACCTAGAATAGTATTTGCTCTATAAGCCAATATGTCTTCCATACACATTGCTTTGCATTGGGGGCATTTAGGCTATTGACATTCTGAAATTCTGTGACCCGAAAGTACTTTTTTTAGTGTTGCTGAGGAGACAGGGCCCTGTTTCAGCACCCCTCCACTCCCTCACCATCGTCAGAGCAGTCTTTCCCAGCTCAGTCTCTCTCTGCTGGGTCAGTTCTCTCAGCTTCAGGGTCCTCATGGAACCAGCCTGGGTGGAGCCCTCAAACTCAGCATTTTGCATTTCACCACAGATACTGAGAAAGAGAAAGAGAGAGGGGGGGGGGTCCTTTCACTACAGTTCACTACATTGAGAAGTGAAAGGACTGTAACTTCAAGATATTTCAGGGAAAACGTATCAAACGTTGCAGTTACAATTAGCCCAACAGTACAGAACTGAATAGTTTACACACCTGTCCAGCTCTGCAATGCGGTTCGTCATCTCGCCATCTTTCTATAAAAGAGGGAAAATGCAGACTAGAACACATTTCCAGCCACTTAGCTATAGGTATCTGACCACTTTTTTGTCTGTGTGTTGCTTAGTAGTGACATGCTTACCTTGATTCTGTCTCTCGCCCTCTGGACAAGTTTGTTTTTGGAACGTCAATCCTCACAACCAAACATCCTGCTGGCAGTTTATTTGAAGTAAATAGTCACAAGTATCTTGCTTTAACAAAGACTGCACAATAAACGAATAAATGGTTAAAAAAATGTCAGCGTCTCAAAGGATGGAGGCAAGTCTGTCTACGTTGGCATGGTAACTAACCTATGTAGCCGGAAATATCCTTCCTTCGCTGCCAATTACATTGAACGATACAGATCACATGACCAGCATGACGCGTGTTGCCCGTCGTCGTTCCTTGTGCAGGAAGTGGTTACATGGGGCGGTTAGATACACATGAAAGTCATTCTACCGGCAAAAACCAGAGGCGAGACAAAATTGACAAAAGCTCCGTATTTATTCTCCTGTTGTTAGTTTGTTACAGTAGAACGTTATAGTGCGATGTTAGGTTTGATTCTGAATGTGTATTGCTATCATACCTCAGCCATTAGTCAGTAAAGCTAAAGGGCTAGCTATAGTAACCGTACCGTTACAGTAGCTAACGTTAGCTAGGTTACATTAGCTAATTTACTTGTAGTTACATCAGAATAGGGCTTGGCAATCTTACCCCAGCATTGTCATCATGATACGAACAGGAGGAGTGCAGCAGATGGCCAGGGGACTATGCCAAATAATGGGACGTGAAATCTCAAAGGGAAATTTCAACACCAACATCAGACAAATGACTCCAAGAGGGACTCTCCAGCTTCCCTGGTCTATCAACAGTGTCCGAACCATGGCGGTAGGTCCAGAAACACACACACACAGCCACACATATTTAGCTAGCTACAAACAGCCATAACATTAGTGTAGCCTACTGTCAAGGGCAATATGAGTGAGAACATGTGAGTCATGAATCATCTTACCTAAACATTTGTCATGGTTCCCTTTTCCCGAACGTTACTGCCGATAGAAACAGTATTTTTTCCCCACAATGTGCATTGTCAACTGTGCAGAATGTATTTCGTTCTGGATGTTTCTGCCGTGTCATGCTGTTCTGTTGTCATAGAGTGGGACCCCCTGTACTCAGTCAGATAATACTGTAATAAAGTATGGATGTGGGTGTAATAGTAGTGTTTGTCCACTAGGTGCTGCCCTGGCCTTTCTCTTTCCAGCCACGGGACTTCAGCCTGCCCAACTCGTCCTGGGGCTCCGACATGAGGCGTTTGTATGAGCACTATAACAGCCAGTGTGAGGTAGAGACAGATGACGGAGAGAAGAAGTGGGGGGTCTGGAGAAGACTGCCCAGCTATAACCGCTCCCTCAAGTACGCCACAGGTACAGTAAGGAAGGGTTTCTTCCACATGTGGATGGTGTGTGTGTGTACGAAAATGCATGCACTCACTACTGTAAGTCACTCTGGACAAGATAAATGACTAAAATGTAACGTGTTTGTATAACCCTGTCTCTCAAGTCCTGGGCATAGTGTCTGAGTAAGATGTTGTGTGTATGTGTGTAACTCTGTGTGTCTCTCCTTCCAAGGTTGGGTGTATCTGAGTAAGATGTTGTCTGTATGTGTGTTTCTCCTTCCAAGGTGGGGTGTATTTGAGTAAGATCATTCAGTCGAAGGCACGTCTGTTCACGCGGAACATCAGGGCGCAGGGAGCAGGGTTCGAGTATGTCGTGTTTGTCAACAAGCAGGAGCAGAAGTGTGTGTGTGTGTTCCAGGCTGGCCACCTACTGGAGGGACCCCCGGGGTGAGCTGTTTGTGTGTGTGTGTGTGTGTTGATGGCATGTGTATAATGTGACAATGTTTGTCCTTGTGTGTGTATCTCTGTAAAAATGACACAATCAACTGCTAGCATTCAAACATCATATTTAGTCTGAAGTATAATGTTTATAAATGATGTGTGTGATTCCAGGCACGTCCATGGGGGGGCAATAGCTACCATGATTGACACTGTAACGGGGACCCACGCCACCTACCTCTCTGGGCCTGTCATGACTGCCAACCTCAACATCAACTACCGCAGGTACACACACTTTCTCCCTCACTCTCTCCATCACTCACTCATGGCTTATTAAGCTCTAAAAACATGTTTTCGTGTTATTGTGGTCATTATTGTAGGGTTCTAAGTGAGGTTCTAGATTTTTCCTGACCACATTTCCTGGTTATGACACATACTGTATCCTGCCTCTCCTCCCCAAAGCCCCATCTCATTGGGTAGTACAGTGCTGCTCACCTGCTCATTGGATAAGAAGGAGGGACGGAAAACCTTTGTTTCCTGTCAAGTGACCAACACGGACAGCTCCAAACTACACACAGAGGCCACAGGTACTGCCTCCCACCCTCACGTGTTGGTTGTGTTTTAGACGTGTGTCATTGGACTTTCAGTCAGTCTGAAGTGTTCTCTCAGTCTTAGTATGTTTGGTTCTTTTCCCTCATCCTTCTCTCTCTCCTTCTCCCTCTCTTTCTCTCTCCTTCTCCCTCTCTTTCTCTCTCCTTCTCTCTCGCTCTCTCTCCTTCTCCTTCGCTCAGGGCTGTTTCTGTCAATCACAATGGGACACCTATTAGGAGGATGATGGATAGGCCAGCTCATCGACCAACCAGACGCTACAAACACACAACATCAGAAACAGCACTGACTTCCAAGGGGTGTGTTTGTATGCACACAAATGTGTATATCAGTACCTGAGTGTGGGAGTGTGTATGCTTGAGTGTGGGAGTGTGTATGCTTGAGTGTGTGTGTGTGTGTGTGTGTGGTTCTGACTGTCAGATCCAGTAATCTTCTTAACTCTAGCAGTTTGCCTGAGACACCTGATGCCTTGTGCTCCACTGACATACCCTACAGATACTGTATATGGATATTGTACCTCTCTTTCTCCACTGTTACACACTCCTGGACAACCGGCTCCAGTCAGAGTGAAGCTCATAACGTCTGGTATATTATATTCAGGTCGAGGCTGTGAATACAACTTTTCTGAACCCTTCTTCCCGACAGCTAAAGGTCCCGACACTTCTGCCTGTGCAAGAGTCTCTACTTTACGCACCTCTCTTCACATTTCTCAGTCAATTGTGACTGATAATCTTCATGTTTTACCGGTGAAACGTCCATGCAGCATCTGCATACCTGTGTCTAGTTTCAGTCATAGGACATATTTTGCCTAGTGGCACGTGCTGTTGAGTTTTGGCCACATGAGAGAGAAAAAAATCTCATAAGAAATGAGGTGGTGTTTTTGTATTACAGTAATTTTATACTACGCTATTATATTGGGTTCTGTTATGTAGAATACCATCATTATGTGATCTGGCAGACATTGATTCAGATTTGATCTAACTTTATTAAACAAGCACCATTCACCTGAGTAGCTTGTTCTCAAGTAGAACAGAGACTGTGTAAAGAAGCTTCGGGACCTTTAGCCGTCGGAATGAGAGGTCTAGAAAAGTTGGATCCACAGCCACTCCGATATATTTCATGGATAGTTTATTTTTTATTTATATAATTCTGAATAATTTATTAGGTCTTTTACAGTTTGAGGTTTGAATCATTGCTGATACGTTATTATGTGACCATTATGACCTCTTGAATAAAGCTTTACCTCTTGGGTACTGTAGACTGTTTTTCAATGGTATCTGGCTCAATGTGGGATAACTTTTCCATTCTCACTGGTCCATGTGTTATAAACAACCTTCAGACAGACTGATGTCATACAGACCCTTTTCTCTTCATCTGTCGACTTCTCTCTACGAATCTACATCTCCCTCTCACCCCTTCTTCCTTCTTTCCCCTCTTCTTTCCATCCTCTCTCTCACTGTCGCTGTCTGTCTCCCTCTCACCCCTTCTTCCTTCTTTCCCCTCTTCTTTCCATCCTCTCTCTCACTGTCGCTGTCTGTCTCCCTCTCACCCCTTCTTCCTTCTTTCCCCTCTTCTTTCCATCCTCTCTCACTGTCGCTGTCTGTCTCCCTCTCACCCCTTCTTCCTTCTTTCCCTCTTCTTTCCATCCTCTCTCACTGTCGCTGTCTGTCTCCCTCTCACCCCTTCTTCCTTCTTTCCCCTCTTCTTTCCATCCTCTCTGTCGCTGTCTGTCTCCCTCTCACCCCTTCTTCCTTCTCTCCCCCTCTTCTTTCCATCCTCTCTGTCTCTGTCGCTGTCTGTCTCCCCCTCACCCCTTCTTCCTTCTTTCCCCTCTTCTTTCCATCCTCTCTGTCGCTGTCTGTCTCTCTCTCTGTCGCTGTCTGTCTCCCTCTCACCCCTTCTTCCTTCTTTCCCCTCTTCTTTCCATCCTCTCTCTCTGTCGCTGTCTCTCCCTCTCACCCCTTCTTCCTTCTTTCCCCTCTTCTTTCCATCCTCTCTCTCTGTCGCTGTCTCTCCCTCTCACCCCTTCTTCCTTCTTTCCCCTCTTCTTTCCATCCTCTCTCTCTCTGTCGCTGTCTGTCTCCCTCTCTTTCTTTATTTGTCAGTCTGTCTTGTCTCTGACCCCTCCCTCTTTGTGAATGATCCCCTTCCAGTAAGAAATGAATGACAGGCAGCATTACGGTAAAAACTGACACGTTGTCCACATCACAGAGTTCAGAGGTTCTGTCAGCATAAAACCATGGTAACTAACTGATAATAGCAGGCATGGTAACAAACCGATACTAGTAGGCATGGTAACTAACTGATACCAGTAAGCATGGTAACTAACTGATACCAGTAAGCATGGTAACTAACTGATAACACTAGGCATGGTAACTAACTGATAGTAGCAGGCATGGTATTGAACTGATACAAGTAGGCATGGTAATGAACTGATACTAGTAGGCAGGGTAACTAACTGATACTAGTAGGCATGGTAACTAACTGATACTAGTAGGCATGGTAATGAACTGATAAAAGTAGGCATGGTAATGAACTGATAAAAGTAGGCATGGTAATGAACTGATACTAGTAGGCATGGTAACTAACTGATAGTAGTAGGCATGGTAACTAATTGATACTAGTAGGCATGGTAACTAACTGATAATTCTAGGAATGGTAACTAACTGATAGTAGTAGACATGGTAACTAACTGATACTAGCAGGCATGGTAACTAACTGATACTAGCAGGCATGGTAACTAACTGATACTAGCAGGCATGGTAACTAACTGATAATACAAGGCATGGTAATGAACTGATACTAGTAGGCATGGTAACTAACTGATACTAGTAACGGATACTAGTAGGCATGGTAACTAACTGACACTAGTAGGCATGGTAAACTAACTGATACTAGTAGGCGTGGTAACTAACTGATAATACCAGGCATGGTAACTAACTGATACCAGTAGGCATGGTAACTAACTGATACTAGTAGGCATGGTAACTAACTGATAATACTAGGCATGCTAACTAACTGATAATACTAGGCATGGTAACTAACAGATACTAGATGGCATCGTAATGAACTGATACTAGTAGGCATGGTAACTAACTGATAATACTAGGCATGGTAACTAAGTGTTACTAATCGGCATGGTAACTAACTGATAATACTAGGCATGGTAACTAAGTGTTACTAATCTGCATGGTAACTAACTGATAATACTAGGCATGATTGCTAACTGAAAATAATATGTCTGGTAACTAACTGATACTAGTGGCCCATTTCTCTGGAGTTTCTGATTTAATTAGTGTTTCATGGAAACCCTACAGTGTCCCTCCTCATGAAATACATACACACAGTTTACTGGTGTGGTTTTGGAGTATTTTGCTGTGTGTGTGTGGGTGTGGTTAGGTGTGAACTCCCCCATCCCCTCTCCCTTAGGCCCCTCGAGTTTCTGTCCTCATATTGGAGAGAGATGGCTGCAGAGCAGCTGTGTGTGCGTGTATGTGTGCGTACGTGCATGCGTGTGTGGAAGACACAGCCAGAGCTGCGGTAGGGAGAGCCTGAGACTCAGGTGTGGTCAGATGGGCTGTGAGGAGCGAGGGCGCAGTGGAACTGAGGTGGACAACTTTCCAGTCATTTCATTTTGTTGAAACCACAAAAGCACACATATGTATTGTCACATATGCATTGTATGTCCAGAGAGTAGTAAAAGCTTTCTTTCACTGTGAGAGATTAGATTTTTGTCATATTTTATCTCATATTTGATTGCCATAATCTGTGGCCCTGGCATATTGTCAGTTATGTATTGATCTGATTTATCTCTTTACAGATTGATGGCCTTGCTCACACAAATGCCATATCATATAGACTAAATAATAAGCAGATCACCTCACTGAGACAGTTAAACCTATATCTCTGGTCCAGCCGAAGGAAACCGACAGTTGCTGAACCGCGCGGCTGTAATTAAAAAAGGATAGCACTGACGCACCTTTCTTGCGCAATCAAATTTCCAAAAGCGCAACAGTCGCTTTACCGCAGAGGTCAAGATTTCCACGGTCATCTTCTTGAGACCACACCAAAATGAACCGGAACACACTGTTCATCCCCGGTGAAACCTGAGTAGCCTGAACTGAACTGAAGATGAAGTTGGCGATTGTTATATTTACCTGAAGACAAGGCGAAATATGGAGAGTGACAACAGAGAATGACAAAATGACAAATACGTTCTCAGAGTAAATGAGTTTAGTAACTATAACAGAGATGATAGTGCATGTTGTAAAGCGCATGCGCAGATCACCACTGTGGCTTTAGTTTAGGACGGTTGGTTACAATTTGCTCCCAAATATTGTAGCTATTTACAGTCCACACATTTTTTTTTTAAATTGCTTAAATCAGCTTGATCTGATATGACCTGAGTTAGAACCATCAACAACAAGCAGGTTAAGTAACTGTAAAACTGTTAAATACAGTACTTTGTTTACACCGGATAATTCAGTGCGTTGTAGATTATGTAACGGGTAAACCGGTTCTTGGTAACCCTTTACCATGCACACTGCTGGAGACTACATGCGCTTCTATTAATGACCGTAATTAAAACCGAAAAGTAAAGCAATAAAATTAAATTAAACGTTTGATAATGAGTCTATAATTACACATTTTCTTTCTTCTTCATATTTCCAGAGGCCGTATTGCGCGTGTGTGCGTGGATGCACATGTATGCACACACACAGACACACGTGTTTGCCAGTCTATAGCATTGACTATTGTGTAGTGGGAGCACACCTAGGGATTACAGAAGTCAAGCTACTGAAAAAAAACCTCCAGACAAATATATAGGCCTAAACGTGTTGGGTATTGCTTGCCTGCCCTCATATTTATTTAGGCAAATGCGTTGGTTGGGCTATGTTTTAACCGGGCACTACAGAATAAAGACCGACCCGCTGCAACAAACAAACGGCCGTGAGTTATTACATAAATCCTGGTGACATAACCTCTGAGCGGAGCTCGGGCCGACAGCCAGGGCGCAAAGAGCAAGCGGGTTGAAACCGGAGTAGCCTGAACTGCTTGTACAAGGAAGTTCGTTGCAAAAATGAAGTTGGCTGATATTATCCTCACGTGAAGACAATACGGAATATGGAGAGAGAGTGACAACAGAGAATGACAAAATGACAAAGACGTTGTCAGAGTAAATGAGCGTACTGACTCTAACAGAGATGGTAGTGCATGTTTGATAGCGCATGCGCCGTCCCTGCCTCTAGAACAGCAGGTAGTTCTATATATTTAGAATTAAAGATCCAAAGTTTTTGAAGTTATTTATGGTGCATTGTATACTAAGTGCATATCAAAACGCGCGGTAGAATAGACAATAAAAAGGGGTGTGTAGACACGCGTGTCCCAGGAGTGTGAAGTGGCGTAGTGTGTGTCAGAGCCAGGCGCAAGCACACGCAGTTTGTTTTGACCGGGGGAGTTATGGAATTTGAGGAGCACGATTCACCTGAACACATCACTACAGAAGAACCAATCAAAAGAGGTGAGATATATTATCTTGATTATTGATAGGCTAGGCCTAGTGTATTCATGTATAGTCATGGTAGGCTAGGCCTAGTCTATTCAGTCATTTACATTTCACAATGTAAATTATTTGCAGATGCAACTATTAGTGTTTTAGCTATACATTGTGGATTGGGTGAAATGAAAAGGTCACAGGTTAGCATTATAAATTAATGCACATTTAAAGGTGAATGCATGTGTATGTGTGCACCTTGCAATATACTCTGTCTGTGTGTGTGTGTGTGCGTGTACGTGTGCGTGTGTGTGTGTGCGTGGATGCACATGTATGCACACACACAGACACATGTGTTTGCCAGTCTATAGCATTGACTATTGTGTAGTGGGAGCACACCTAGGGATTACAGAAGTGCTGTATGAGTGTTGGTATTCAGTCCCTGTCCCCTTCTCCCTCTCCTCCCCCATCACCCTGTCCCCTTCTCCCTCTCGTCCCCTTCTCCCTCTCCTCCCCCCTCACCCTGTCCCCTTCTCCCTCTCCTCCCCCATCACCCTGTCCCCTTCTCCCTCTCCTCCCCCATCACCCTGTCCCCTTCTCCCTCCCCTCCCCCATCACCCTGTCCCCTTCTCCCTCTCCTCCCCCATCACCCTGTCCCCTTCTCCCTCTCCTCCCCCATCACCCTGTCCCCTTCTCCCTCTCCTCCCCTTCTCCCTCTCCTCCCCCTCACCCTGTCCCCTTCTCCCTCTCATCCCCCATCACCCTGTCCCCTTCTCCCTCTCCTCCCCTTCTCCCTCTCCTCCCCCTCACCCTGTCCCCTTCTCCCTCTCCTCCCCCATCACCCTGTCCCCTTCTCCCTCTCCTCCCCCATCACCCTGTCCCCTTCTCCCTCTCCTCCCCCATCACCCTGTCCCCTCCTTTAAGAGAGCCTCATTCTAATGCTTATCTCTCCCCTCTCTCCATCTTTAGCTCCTTCTCTCTTTTTATCTCTTATCTATCCCTGTCACTATGTCTCTCTCTTACACATTAGTTGTCTCGTTCTCTCTCTCTTACCCCCTCACTCTGTCTTTGTCAGATCAGCAAGGCTCCCTCCCTCCAAGTTCTTTCTCTGCCTTCCCCTCACATCCTGCCTCATTCACTCTCCCTCCTCCCATCTTCCCAATCCCTCTCTCTTTTTCTTCTTACCCCATTCACTCTCCTCCCCTCCCTCTCTACCTCCTCCTCCCTCCCCCTCTCTCATTAACTCACCTCTCTTCTGCTGTCCAGCTGATGGTGTAACTCTCCTTGAGGGTAAACATGGCAGTAATCCTCTATAAAACCAGGGCTTAGCTCTTAGCTGTGTGGGCCTGTTTTGGGCCTGCTGCATTTGCCAGCACTACACAGTCTAAAATCAAACCATGGCTTTCAACTTAGATTCCTTCAGTCTCTATCACACGTACTCCATACGTCATTCATTAAATGACGTCATCCAACAGGCCTAAACCACAGGTGTCAAACTCATTCTATGGTGGGCCGAGTGTCTGTGGGTTTTAAGTCCTCCCTTGTACTTGATTAATCAATGAAGGTCAGTGATTAGTTAGAAGCTCCCCTTACCTGGTTGTCTACTCTAGGTCTTAATTGGACACAAATTGAAATTCAATAACAAGAACCAGCAGACACTGGGCTCTCCATGGAGTGAGATGGACACCTCAGCTAAATATAGGCTACAGACTCAGATTGATATTTTCATCTTTATTCCCTAAATTGAACCAGGTCTGGCTGAGAGGGTGCACTGATACAAATATCCTGCAATGATGCCGCAGTTGTCCTCCAGATACTTATCTGGCTTTAGAACACATTAAAACCCTTTCTCACGGTGCCGTGACACTGCATATTACTCTCTCCGTTACTCATTGACAGGACATCATGATAGCTATACAGTTATGCACCAGAGAGCTACTCTCTTCTATACTGTGTACATACAAACACGCACACACACGTAAATGCACCAGCAGTCGCTCCCTTATTACATCACAGTGTGTGTAGAGTGTGTGTGTAACATGCAGCGGTTATCTCTGTGTGTGTTCTTCTGTCACTCTCCAGCCTGCAGCTGCTATATCTCCATACAGAGGAGGATAGAGAGACGGGGAGAAGAGAAACCCTTGGAAACCGCTTTTGATTAAATAGCGCCTAAATCTTAGCAAGACTTCCATTGTCAGATAAAGCATTGATTGAAAAAGACAGAATGCTGCTGTTTGATTCGATTGAGAGAGCAAGGGAGATGGACAGATAAGGAGAGAAAGAGAGCGATAGAGAGAGATAAGATGGGGTGGGTTGGTATTGATGCTGACAGACCAGTCTTTTTGAAAAGTAGAGCACATTGAGGAGTTGGAAGAAGATAGTGGTTTCCATTTCCTTCATGTTGGTCTTGTGTAACATGGCCTCTTAGTCCCCACACTGTGGTTTGGGCTGATACTCCGTGGCATGGGTCAGGTGTCACTGCAGTTCTCACTGGAATCAGATCATTAGCACTTAGGTTTAGGATTTAGTTTAGTTTGGAATCACATGAAATTGACTCATGATCCGACAGCATGGCTGACGTTCTTAGTCCACTGAAGGTTGAAAAGCGACTCAAATCCCTTCTTTTTGTGTACAATCGCAAACGGCAGTGGGTGTGTGTGTGCGTGTGTGTGTCAAGTGCTCTGTTCTCACCTGACCTCTGTGTTCTGCTTATGAAGCAAACGTGATTTGATGAGGAGGGGAAACAGAGGGAAGCAGTGACAGCCACAGCAGACCTTCTCTATCCCAGACACAAAGACCCAGGCTACCTCTGCCTCTGTCTGCCTCCACCCAGTGATGCTTATCTCCCCTGCCCTCTCTCAACACACACGCACACACACTAAAAATACACACCTCAGCTTGGAAACAACCCACACACACACATACACACATCCAGTCTAATATGAACTTTCTCACAATTGTGGTCAGAAAGCTAGACTCCCACCTTCCTCCACTATAATTTGTGACTGTCTTTTACTCACCAAGGTGTGTGTGTATAAATATATGTGTGTGTGTGTGTGTGTCTGCGTGTCTGCGTGTCTGCGTGTGCCTGAGAGAGAGTTCAAACTCCATCTACACTCTGCTTGTGTCAGCTCCTACTCTCCCAACTGTCTCTTTCTCAAGGCTCTTCCACACCAATTCATTTCATACAACAATTTCATACAACAGACACACCTGTGCGCAGAGGCCCAGCATCATCCTGGCATAGATTCAGTTCTCCTCTGTTGTGTCAAAGAGACATAGACTCAGTCCTCTGTTGTGTCAGAGAGACATAGACTCAGTCTTCTGTTGTGTCAGAGAGACATAGACTCAGTCCTCTGTTGTGTCAGAGAGACATAGACTCAGTCCTCTGTTGTGTCAGAGAGACATAGACTCAGTCCTCTGTTGTGTCAGAGAGACATAGACTCAGTCCTCCTCTGTTATTTTTACTTGAAATGTAACCTTTATTTAACTAGGCAAGTCAGTTAAGAACAAATTATTATTTACAATGGCGGCCTACACCGGCCAAGACCGGACGACGCTGGGCCAATTGTGCTCCGCCCTATGGAACTCCCAATCACGGCCGGTTGTGATACAGCCTGGAATCGAACCAGGGTGTCTGTAGTGACGCCTCAAGCACTGAGATGCAGTGCCTTAGACGGCTGCGCCTATCGGGAGCCCTATTGTTATTGCCAGAGAAACATAGACTCAGTCCTCCTCTGTCAGAGAGACTGAAATGAGCCCAGTTGGGATGATGAGGGACATGGGGCTGAAGCTACAGTAGAGCATTAAACAAAGATGTGAGAGAGGAAGTGTGTCTTGTGTTCAAGCAGAATTTAACTTGTCTTTTCTTTACTACAGGAGACACTGTGTCCAAGAAGACTCATTTGAGTAAGTGTTTGTGTTTGTGTGTGTGTTTGGTTATGTGTCAATATGCCTGTCTGTTCATGCCCATGTGTTATGTGTGTGCTAGATATATGAGCATGCAGTGTGGTTATGCCAGGATCGCTATTATTTGCACACGTTTGCACCTGTGCTGAAAACACACACACACACACACACACACACACACACACACACACACACACACACACACACACACACACACACACACACACACACACACACACACACACACACACACACAGGTTTCTCTGTGGTGCCAACATCAACATTATAGGTCTGTTATGCACCTGTGGTACTTTGTGTAGACAGTATTCTCCTGTTTGCTGGATTTAGGTTTGGAGATAAACTCTATATTGGTATTCTGGCATCTGGATGCAGATGGTATCAGATAGCATCTCCTTCACATGTGGTGGTGTTTCTGGGCTGTTTCGGCTCCTGACTACAACACACCTGTTAGTTTTGAGTGTAGGGAGAACATTGAAAAATGTCTGGTTGGTTTTCATGATACTAGTTTTCACTTTGAATAATAATCAGACCGATGATGGGATGTGTATCATCAGAAAGCTCTCTCTTTATTGGCTGTTTCAGATGTCAGTCCATACTCAATTGACTAGTTAGGCTGTCACTCTGTGCTGTGGGTACAGTCCTATCCTCTAGACATGTTAGAGATGTACAGTATATGTCCTTTCATGCCAATAAAACTTTTTTGTGTTTCAATGTATATTTGAGGGAGATAGACTGGTGGGTACAGAGAGTGGTTAAGACTTTGAGGGTGACTAGGTGAGGCGGTTACGCACAACAAAGAATGGGAAAAAAGTACCGTATGAAAAGAGAGAGAGCGAAAGGGGAAAGGCCCTCTGTCTTTCACAAGCACTGTGTGACTGACAGAGCGCTTGAGCAGTGACTAGCGGAGACTCTGAGGCCTAACCATGCTGTAGGCGCACTAAGATAGTCACTCGGCAAGAGAAAGGACAGACAGAGAGAGAAGAGAGGAGAGAGAGAGAGAGATCAAGACAGTGACAGTGACAATTTGACAGTGATTGTGAATTGAGGGTGACAACAAGAAAGAGAGAGAGAAATAGAGTTTGTGAAAGTGGGACAAGAAGACTGAGAAGTGGAGTGAAGATGATGCGAGGTAGGAGTGATGGCCTTGATTTAATGTGTGTTACTCGGTACAGTACCATTTCTCTGTGTGTGTGTGTGAGAGAGAGTGTATACTGTACTGTAGCCTACATTTGAAGTATGTTTGTTTGGCTTTTTTTCGTCCCCCATTCTCCTTCCGTATTCCTCCAACTCTTCAAGTACGGCAACAGCAATGTATCCGCTCACAGTCATATTCATTTCTAAACTCAAAACATGATCATGTAAATAGATTTTCCAGAATGACTATAGTGCACTGTGTTTCAGCCTGTTGGCATGTCCAACATCCTCACCAGATCCTGGACCTGTTTCTTTCCAAAACCTCCAACAACTTGACTCTGTAGCTGCTCTTCAAGTTTACATTTGACATTTGAGTCATTTAGCAGACGCTCTTATCCAGAGCCACTTACAGGAGCAATCAGGGTTAAGTGTCTTGCTCAAGGGACAGATTGTTCACCTAGTCGGCTTGGGGATTTGAACAAGTGGTTAAGATCCCAACTCATAACCGCTAGGCTACCTGCCCCCCCAACTCATAACTGCTAGGCTACCTGCCCCCAACTCATAACCGCTAGGCTACCGGCCCCCAACTCATAACCGCTAGGCTACCTTCCCCCAACTCATAACCGCTAGGCTACCTGCCCCCCAACTCATAATCGCTAGGCTACCTGCCCCCAACTCATAACCGCTAGGCTACCTTCCCCCAACTCATAACCGCTAGGCTACCTGCCCCCAACTCATAACCGCTAGGCTACCTGCCCCCCAACTCACTCATAACCGCTAGGCTACCTGCCCCCCAACTCATAACCGCTAGGCTACCTACCCCCAACTCATAACCGCTAGGCTACCGGCCCCCAACTCATAACCGCTAGGCTACCTTCCCCCAACTCATAACCGCTAGGCTACCTGCCCCCAACTCATAACCGCTAGGCTAGCTGCCCCCAACTCATAACCGCTAGGCTTGCTGCCCCCAACTCATAACCGCTAGGCTACCTGCCCCCAACTCATAACCGCTAGGCTACCTGCCCCCCAACTCATAACCGCTAGGCTACCTGCCCCCCAACTCATAACCGCTAGGCTACCTGCCCCCAACTCATAACCGCTAGGCTACCTGCCCCCAACTCATAACCGCTAGGCTAGCTGCCCCCCCAAGTGTCTGCTTATTTTTGTTCTAGTTCTTCTAGAAGCATAATGGAGTCCGAATAGAACTGTTTCGTCTGATTCTACAGGGCTGTAGAAGTGATATAATGTAACCATTTACTTTGATAATAATGTATATATTTCAAAACATCTTGCACAGCATTATCACTTATTGTAAAAATACACAAGTGATGTAGTTATACAATGTCAAGGTGGAAGTTGGGCCTAATCAGTCTTCAAAATAGTTGGTCGTTTTTGTCTAAATATGTAAATGGTTAACTATGACTACTTGTTTAGGTTGTTTTGAAACCAAATGAGGGATCTTTGAAGCGTCTAATTGGTTAGTAAGTCGGCACGAGGACATTTATGTGTAATTACTGTGGTCATGGATACTGTCCTGATATGACTAAGTATTTTACCTGCTTATGTTTCAAAGACTTAAATTACAGCAACACATTTCCATGTTCTCTCACTACCACTCACACAGTCTGTGATGTGACACACGAGAACTACCACTCACACAGTCTGTGATGTGACACACGAGAACTACCACTCACACAGTCTGTGATGTGACACATGAGAACTACCACTCACACAGTCTGTGATGTGACACATGAGAACTACCACTCACACAGTCTGTGATGTGACACACGAGAACTACCACTCACACAGTCTGGGATGTGACACACGAGAACTACCACTCACACAGTCTGTAATGTGACACAAGAGAACTACCACTCACACAGTCTGGGATGTGACACATGAGAACTACCACTCACACAGTCTGTAATATGACACAAGAGAACTACCACTCACACAGTCTGTGATGTGACACACGAGAACTACCACTCACACAGTCTGTAATGTGACACACGAGAACTACCACTCACAGTCTGTAATGTGACACATGAGAACTACCACTCACACAGTCTGTAATGTGACACATGAGAACTACCACTCACACAGTCTGTGATGTAACACACGAGAACTACCACTCACAGTCTGTAATGTGACACACGAGAACTACCACTCACAGTCTGTGATGTAACACACGAGAACTACCACTCACACAGTCTGTAATGTGACACAAGAGAACTACCACTCACACAGTCTGTGATGTGACACAAGAGAACTACCACACACACAGTCTGTAATGTGACACATGAGAACTACCACTCACACAGTCTGTGATGTAACACACGAGAACTACCACTCACAGTCTGTAATGTGACACACGAGAACTACCACTCACAGTCTGTGATGTAACACACGAGAACTACCACTCACAGTCTGTGATGTAACACACGAGAACTACCACTCACACAGTGTGTGATGTAACACACGAGAACTACCACACACACAGTCTGTAATGTGACACATGAGAACTACCACTCACACAGTCTGTAATGTGACACACGAGAACTACCACTCACACAGTCTGTGATGTGACACATGAGAACTACCACTCACACAGTCTGTAATGTGACACACGAGAACTACCACTCACACAGTCTGTGATGTGACACATGAGAACTACCACTCACACAGTCTGTGATGTAACACACGAGAACTACCACACACACAGTCTGTAATGTGACACAAGAGAACTACCACACACACAGTCTGTAATGTGACACATGAGAACTACCACACACACAGTCTGTAATGTGACACACGAGAACTACCACTCACACAGTCTGTGATGTGACACATGAGAACTACCACTCACACAGTCTGTGATGTAACACACGAGAACTACCACACACACAGTCTGTAATGTGACACATGAGAACTACCACTCACACAGTCTGTGATGTAACACACGAGAACTACCACTCACAGTCTGTGATGTGACACATGAGAACTACCACTCACACAGTCTGTGATGTAACACACGAGAACTACCACTCACAGTCTGTAATGTGACACATGAGAACTACCACTCACACAGTCTGTGATGTGACACATGAGAACTACCACTCACACAGTCTGTGATGTAACACACGAGAACTACCACACACACAGTCTGTAATGTGACACATGAGAACTACCACTCACACAGTCTGTGATGTAACACACGAGAACTACCACTCACAGTCTGTAATGTGACACACGAGAACTACCACTCACAGTCTGTGATGTAACACACGAGAACTACCACACACACAGTCTGTAATGTGACACATGAGAACTACCACTCACACAGTCTGTGATGTAACACACGAGAACTACCACTCACAGTCTGTAATGTGACACACGAGAACTACCACTCACACAGTCTGTAATGTGACACAAGAGAACTACCACACACACAGTCTGTAATGTGACACATGAGAACTACCACTCACAGTCTGTGATGTGACACACGAGAACTACCACTCACAGTCTGTGATGTAACACACGAGAACTACCACTCACACAGTCTGTGATGTGACACACGAGAACTACCACTCACAGTCTGTGATGTAACACACGAGAACTACCACTCACACAGTCTGTGATGTGACACACGAGAACTACCACTCACAGTCTGTGATGTGACACACGAGAACTACCACTCACACAGTCTGTGATGTGACACACGAGAACTACCACTCACAGTCTGTGATGTGACACACGAGAACTACCACTCACACAGTCTGTGATGTGACACACGAGAACTACCACTCACAGTCTGTGATGTGACACACGAGAACTACCACTCACAGTCTGTAATGTGACACAAGAGAACTACCACTCACACAGTCTGTGATGTGACACAAGAGAACTACCACTCACAGTCTGTGATGTGACACACGAGAACTACCACTCACAGTCTGTAATGTGACACAAGAGAACTACCACTCACACAGTCTGTGATGTGACACAAGAGAACTACCACACACACAGTCTGTAATGTGACACAAGATAACTACCACTCACACAGTCTGTGATGTGACACAAGAGAACTACCACACACACAGTCTGTAATGTGACACAAGATAACTACCACTCACACAGTCTGTGATGTGACACACGAGAACTACCACTCACAGTCTGTGATGTGACACACGAGAACTACCACTCACACAGTCTGTAATGTGACACAAGAGAACTACCACTCACACAGTCTGTGATGTGACACAAGAGAACTACCACACACACAGTCTGTAATGTGACACAAGAGAACTACCACTCACACAGTCTGTGATGTGACACAAGAGAGAGGAACAGGGACTGTGTAGGCAGACGGGGAGAGAGGGATAGTGAGTTTGGCATGAGACCGTACTGTGTTGTGAGATGGTCCTCTTAGAGCATCCTCTGTACCAGTTTCTATTTACGCATCGATATGGCGCTATAGGGACTGTGTAGGCACTCAGTCCTCCTCTGTTATTTTTACTTGAAATGTAACCTTTATTTAACTAGGCAAGTCAGTTAAGAACAAATTATTATTTACAATGGCGGCCTACACCGGCCAAGACCGGACGACGCTGGGCCTATGGAACTCCCAATCACGGCCGGTTGTGATACAGCCTGGAATCGAACCAGGGTGTCTGTAGTGACGCCTCAAGCACTGAGATGCAGTGCCTTAGACGGCTGCGCCTATCGGGAGCCCTATTGTTATTGTCAGAGAAACATAGACTCAGTCCTCCTCTGTCAGAGAGACTGAAATGAGCCCAGTTGGGATGATGAGGGACATGGGGCTGAAGCTACAGTAGAGCATTAAACAAAGATGTGAGAGAGGAAGTGTGTCTTGTGTTCAAGCAGAATTTAACTTGTCTTTTCTTTACTACAGGAGACACTGTGTCCAAGAAGACTCATTTGAGTAAGTGTTTGTGTGTGTGTTTGGTTATGTGTCAATATGCCTGTCTGTTCATGTCCATGTGTTATGTGTGTGCTAGATATATGAGCATGCAGTGTGGTTATGCCAGGATCGCTAGTATTTGCACACGTTAGCACCTGTGCTGAAACACACACACACACACACACACCGTAGCACAGCTGCCCCTCTGTGGTTGGCGCCATAGTGTGTGTGTGTGTGGTAGTGTGATATACACTGAGTGTACAAACCCTTATGTTACTTGTCAAATCCACTTCTATCAGTGTAGATTGATGGGAGGAAGGATTTTTAAGCCCTGAGACATGGATTGTGTGTGTGCCATTCAGAGGGCGAATGGGCAAGTTAAAATATTGAATTGCCTTTGAACGGAGTATGGTAATAGGTGCCTGGTGCACCGGTTTGTGTCAAGAACTGCATCACAGCTGGGTTTTTCACACTCATCAGTTTCCCGTGTGTATCAAGAATGGACCACCACCCGAAGGACATCCAGACAACTTGGCACAACTGTGGGAAGCATTGGAGTCAATATGGGCCAGCATCCCTGTGGAATGCATTCGACACCTTGTAGAGTCCATGCCCCGGCGAATTGAGGCTGTTCTGAGGGCAAAGGGGGTGCAACTCAATATGAGGAAGATGTTCTGAATGTTTGTACACTCAGTATATATCTCCTGTGTGTTTGTCACTGAATATAACATACTGCAGATGTCATTTCTAATATTACACACACTGGGTTCCAATTTTAATGTCAAAGAAGGAGAGGCTTCACCTTTGCTCCAAAACCCTGTTAGAATAATTAACACAACTGTAGACTGTTTTACAATGATGACATTACTTAAATACAACAGTGAACATTTCTGCATTTCGAATCTTTCATTTTTCTCTGAGAGTGGCCCACCACCATAGCCATATAGGCTTGGTTCAGGCGGCGTTCTCCATTCACAAACAGAGTCTGCTGATGCTTCTGGGGAATTCCTGTTCAGATTGATGTTCTCTTACTTCAAAAGACTTTCCTTGCGCTTTTGGGCGCACAGACAGCTGCACACACATACACACTTCCAAAGCACCTCACTTTACTTCAAAGAGTTGATATCAAAATCTGAAGTAACACATTCACCCCCAAACATGACAAATGAAAGAGAGCAGTCACACAGTCACACGGTCACACACCCATCAACATTACTTGGTTTACCTCACAACTCATTATTGTTCCCCTTGGACTCAGTCTGGGGTTCAAAACAGCCTTTCTAAAATGCTTATGTTGAAATATGTAAGCTGCCTTTGTTATTGATTGTGAAGATTTCAGTTATTTTACTTACTAGACAGCATGGTATTACTAAGAAATGACACTTTCCAAAATAACTATTCAGATGCTCCACTCAAAAAAATTCAGTGTGATGGTTATCATTTAATTTAAGATATAGTCTTCAAGCTTGTCATGTAGAGAATTCTCATGCCAATACTGTAAAAAAACATTGTTATTTATCTAGGATTATCTTGCATAAAAATGTTGTTTTACACTATCTCTCAAAGCGCTTTCAATTGTATACCTTCCACATCCACTTTCAATATAGCACCCATCTGGGTGATGCACAACTTCCATTTTGAGGCATACTGTCCCCCCATCAGCTATCACCGCTCAATAACCTACCAATATCAAATACCTTGCATTAAATGGGTCTCAAACAGCACAAGAAACCTTGAAAAATACATGAAATTAAAAGTGTCTTCAATTCCAGAGATTCCTTTACTAATGAAGTTATATTAGTATTATAAATATGTTATAGCACAATGTTTCCTTTACTAATGAAGTTATATTAGTATTATAAATATGTTATAGCACAATGTTTTAATTGTAAAGCATTAAGACCTTTAGGTGAAAGTCTGATGGATACGTATTTGACATTTACAGTATATATATTTCTTAGTCTCAGATGTTGACTTTAAAGTATTTTCATTCTAATTATGATATTTGCTTCTATATTTTGTAATATTTCATATTAAGGTTTGTCAAATGTGGCATTGATTCATTAATAGCAAATTGTTCAATATCTACCAAGAAGTAAGTAACGTTAAGGATCAATAATCACTCAAAATATATTTACATTTATAGCTATTTTATTCTTTGATCATATTCCCTTTGTAACATTTTATAGCCAAATTTGTCCAAATACTGCTTGTCAAAAAATAAGAAATCTATTCATATTTATATGAATAAAAATCAGATCAAGTAATCGTTATCTAGACCAACATTTTTTGACAGAAAAACCTGATGCAACATGAGTTATTTTTGGTTGAAACATGTCAGTGTGCCATCGATTAGATTTTAGATTTTATTTCAAAGTATTCACACAATGTTCCAATGTTATCTCAAGTAAATCTCTTACTCTCTAAGGATAACCGTATGCCCCGTGTTCTCTTTGTCATGCATCTGTATGTTGGCGGGTGTAATTTAGCTGGGTGTTTCCGGTGGAGGAAAGTTGAGGTTTTTCGTCCGTTTACAGAGCAAAATGCAGAACGCTGACAGGGGACTTTATACAAAGACAATGGAAAGGTGCTGAATGGCACTCGCTGCTCAGAGATATTCAACCCCTTGTGAAGGCCAATGGACATTTTATATAAAAGGCCCTTTTTTGTTAGGCTGCATAGCCTCTGATAGTGGCTTTCTACTGCCCTTCTGTATTAGCTCAATGAACGTAGTCGTGGAAACCATCACAACCTCACTGTATTTGATTTGACTCTCTTTATGTATAATACAGGGCCTTCAGAAAGTATTCACATCACATGTTGTTGTGTTACAGCCTAAATTCAAAATGGATTCAAGTAAGATGTTTTGTCACTGTCCTACATACAATACCCAATAAAGTCAAAGTGTAATTGTGTTTTTTGACATTTTTACAAATTAATTAAAATGAAAATCTGAAGTGTCTTAAGTCAAGTATACAACCCATTTGTTATGGCAAGCCTAAATAAGTTCATGAGTAAAGATTTGCTTAACAAGTCATATAATAAGTTGCATGGACTCACTCTGTGTACAATAATAGTGTTTAACATGTTTTTTGAATGACTACCTCATCTCTGTACCCCACACATATAATTATCTGTAAGGTCCCTCAGCCGAGCAGTGAATTTCAAATACAGATTCCACCACAAAGACCAGGAAGGTTTTCCAAGTATTGACTCATGGGTGTGAATACTTACAGTTGAAGTCGGAAGTTTACATACACTTAGGTTGCAGTCATTAAAACTAGTTTTTCAACCGCTCCACAAATTTCTTGTTAACAAACTATAGTTTTGGCAAGTCCGTGAGGACATCTACTTTGTGCATGACACAAGTAATTTTTCCAATAATTGTTTACAGACAGATTATTTAACTTATAATTCACTGTATCATAATTCCAGTTGGTCAGAAGTTTACATACACTAAATTGACTGTGCCTTTAAACAGCTTGGAAAATTCCAGAAAATGATATCATGGCTTTAGAAGCTTCTGATTGGCTAATTGACATAATTTGAGTCAATTGGAGGTGTACCTGTGGATGTGTTTCAAGGCCTACCTTCAAACTCAGTGCCTCTCTTGACATCATGGGAAAATCCAAAGAAATCAGCCAAGACCTCAGAAAATTATTGTAGACCTCCACAAGTCTGGTTTATCCTTGGGAGCAATTTACAAATGCCTGAAGGTACCACGTTCATCTGTACAAACAATAGTACGCAAGTATAAACACCATGGGACCACGCAGCCGTCATGCCGCTCAGGAAGGAGACGTGTTCTGTCTCCTAGAGATTAACGAACTTTGGTGCAAAAATTGCAAATCAATCCCAGAATTGATTTGCACTTGTGATGATGCTGAAGGAATCAGGTACAAAAGTATCTATATCCACAGTAAAAACGAGTCCTATATCGACATAACCTGAAAGGCCGCTCAGCAAGGAAGAAGCCACTGCTGCAAAACTGCCATAAAAAAGCCAGACGATAGTTTACAACTGCACATGGGGACAAAGATGGTACTTTTTGGAGGAATGACCTCTGGTCTGATGAAACAAAAATAGATCTGTTTGGCTATAATGACCATCATTATGTTTGGAGGAAAAAGGGGGAGGCTTGCAAGCCGAAAAACACCATCCCAACCGTGAAGCACGTGGGTGGCAGCCTCATGTTGTGGGGGTGCTTTGCTGCAGGAGGTACTGGTGCACTTCACAAAATATATGGCATCATGAGCAAGGGAAATGATGTGGATATATTGAAGCAACATCTCAAGACATCAGTCAGGAAGTTAAAGCTTGGTCACAAGTGGGTCTTCCAAATGGACAATGACCCCAAGCATACTTCCAAAGTTGTGGCAAAATGGCTTAAGGACAACAAAGTCAAGGTATTGGAGTGGCCATCACAAAGCCCTGACTTCAATCCTATAGAACATTTGTGGGCAGAACTGAAAAAGTGTGTGCGAGCAAGGAGGCCTACAAACCTGACTCAGTTACACCAGCTCTGTCAGGAGGAATGGGCCAGAATTCACCCAACTTATTGTGGGAAGCTTGTGGAAGACTACATGAAACGTTTGACCCAAGTTAAGCAACTTAAAGGCAATGCTACCAAATACTAATTGAGTGTATGTAAACTTCTGACCCACAGGGAATGTGATGAAAGAAATAGAAGCTGAAAGAAATAATTCTCTACTATTATTCTGATATTTCACATTCTTAAATAAAGTCGTGATCCTAACTGACCTAAGACAGGGAATTTTTACTAGGATTAAATGTCATGAAGTTTGAAAAACTGAGTTTAAATGTATTTGGCTAAGGTGTATGTAAACTTCTGACTTCAACTGTATGTAAATGAGATATTTCTCTATTGCATTTCCCTCAAAATGGCAAGAATCTCTGAAAACATATTTACATGTTGTCAACATGGGGTATTGTGTGTCGATGTGTGAAAATAAATTATATTTAATCCATTTTGAATTTAGGTTGTAACACAACCAAATGTGGAATAAGTCAAGGGTTATGAATGAACCTTTATTTAACGAGGCAAGTCGGTTAAGAACAAATTCTTATTTACAATGATGGCCTACCAAACGACAAAAGGCCTCCTACGGGGACGGGGGCTGGGATTGAAAATAATAAATAAATCAAATATAAATATAGGACAAAACACACGTCACGACAAGAGAGACAACACAACACTACATGAAGAGAGACCCAAATCAAATCAAATCAAATGTTATTTGTCACATACACATGGTTAGCAGATGTTAATGCGAGTGTAGCGAAATGCTTGTGCTTCTAATTCCGACAGTGCAGTAATAACCAACAAGTAATCTAACTAACAATTCCAAAACTACTGTCTTATACACAGTGTAAGGGGATAAAGAATATGTACATAAGGATATATGAATGAGTGATGGTACAGAGCAGCATAGGCAAGATACAGTAGATGGTATCGAGTACAGTATATACATATGAGATGAGTATGTAAACAAAGTGGCATAGTTAAAGTGGCTAGTGATACATGTATTACATAAGGATGCAGTCGATGATATAGAGTACAGTATATACGTATGCATATGAGATGAATAATGTAGGGTAAGTAACATTATATTAGGTAGCATTGTTTAAAGTGGCTAGTGATATATTTACATCATTTCCCATTATTAAAGTGGCTGGAGTTGAGTCAGTGTCAGTGTCAGTGTGTTGGCAGCAGCCACTCAATGTTAGTGGTGGCTGTTTAACAGTCTGATGGCCTTGAGATAGAAGCTGTTTTTCAGTCTCTCGGTCCCAGCTTTGATGCACCTGTACTGACCTCGCCTTCTGGATGATAGCGGGGTGAACAGGCAGTGGCTCGGGTGGTTGATGTCCTTGATGATCTTTATGGCCTTCCTGTAACATCGGGTGGTGTAGGTGTCCTGGAGGGCAGGTAGTTTGCCCCGGTGATGCATTGTGCAGACCTCACTACCCTCTGGAGAGCCTTACGGTTGAGGGCGGAGCAGTTGCCGTACCAGGCGGTGATACAGCCCGCCAGGATGCTCTCGATTGTGCATCTGTAGAAGTTTGTGAGTGCTTTTGGTGACAAGCCGAATTTCTTCAGCCTCCTGAGGTTGAAGAGGCGCTGCTGCGCCTTCTTCACGATGCTGTCTGTGTGAGTGGACCAATTCAGTTTGTCTGTGATGTGTATGCCGAGGAACTTAAAACTTGCTACCCTCTCCACTACTGTTCCATCGATGTGGATAGGGGGGTGTTCCCTCTGCTGTTTCCTGAAGTCCACAATCATCTCCTTAGTTTTGTTGACGTTGAGTGTGAGGTTATTTTCCTGACACCACACTCCGAGGGCCCTCACCTCCTCTCTGTAGGCCGTCTCGTTGTTGTTGGTAATCAAGCCTACCACTGTTGTGTCGTCCGCAAACTTGATGATTGAGTTGGAGGCGTGCGTGGCCACGCAGTCGTGGGTGAACAGGGAGTACAGGAGAGGGCTCAGAACGCACCCTTGTGGGGCCCCAGTGTTGAGGATCAGCGGGGAGGAGATGTTGTTGCCTACCCTCACCACCTGGGGCGGCCCGTCAGGAAGTCCAGTACCCAGTTGCACAGGGCGGGGTCGAGACCCAGGGTCTTGAGCTTGATGACGAGCTTGGAGGGTACTATGGTGTTGAATGCCGAGCTGTAGTCGATGAACAGCATTCTCACATAGGTATTCCTCTTGTCCAGATGGGTTAGGGCAGTGTGCAGTGTGGTTGAGATTGCATCGTCTGTGGACCTATTTGGGCGGTAAGCAAATTGGAGTGGGTCTAGGGTGTCAGGTAGGGTGGAGGTGATATGGTCCTTGACTAGTCTCTCAAAGCACTTCATGATGACGGAAGTGAGTGCTACGGGGCGGTAGTCGTTTAGCTCAGTTACCTTAGCTTTCTTGGGAACAGGAACAATGGTGGCCCTCTTGAAGCATGTGGGAACAGCAGACTGGTATAGGGATTGATTGAATATGTCCGTAAACACACCGGCCATCTGGTCTGCGCATGCTCTGAGGGAGCGGCTGGGGATGCCGTTTGGGCCTGCAGCCTTGCGAGGGTTAACACGTTTAAATGTCTTACTCACCTCGGCAGCAGTGAAGGAGAGACCGCATGTTTTCGTTGCAGGCCGTGTCAGTGGCACTGTATTGTCCTCAAAGCGGGCAAAAAAGTTATTTAGTCTGCCTGGGAGCAAGACATCCTGGTCCGTGACTGGGCTGGATTTCTTCCTGTAGTCCGTGATTGACTGTAGACCCTGCCACATGCCTCTTGTGTCTGAGCCGTTGAATTGAGATTCTACTTTGTCTCTGTACTGACGCTTAGCTTGTTTGATAGCCTTGCGGAGGGAATAGCTGCACTGTTTGTATTCGGTCATGTTACCAGACACCTTGCCCTGATTAAAAGCAGTGGTTCGCGCTTTCAGTTTCACGCGAATGCTGCCATCAATCCACGGTTTCTGGTTAGGGAATGTTTTAATCGTTGCTATGGGAACAACATCTTCAACGCACGTTCTAATGAACTCGCACACCGAATCAGCGTATTCGTCAATATTGTTATCTGACGCAATACGAAACATCTCCCAGTCCACGTGATGGAAGCAGTCTTGGAGTGTGGAGTCAGCTTGGTCAGACCAGCGTTGGACAGACCTCAGCGTGGGAGCCTCTTGTTTTAGTTTCTGTCTGTAGGCAGGGATCAACAAAATGGAGTCGTGGTCAGCTTTTCCGAAAGGGGGGCGGGGCAAGGCCTTATATGCGTCGTGGAAGTTAGAGTAACAATGATCCAAGGTCTTTCCACCCCTGGTTGCGCAATCGATATGCTGATAAAATTTAGGGAGTCTTGTTTTCAGATTAGCCTTGTTAAAATCCCCAGCTACAATGAATGCAGCCTCCGGATACATGGTTTCCAGTTTGCAGAGAGTTAAATAAACCCAAGGCAGCAACACATGACAACAACATGGTAGCAGCATAACATGGTAGCAGCACAAAACATGGTACAAACATTATTGAGAACAAACAACAGCACAAAGGGCAAGAAGGTAGAGACAACAATACATCACACAAAGCAGCCACAACTGTCAGTAGGATTGTCCATGATTGAGTCTTTGAATGAAGAGATTGAGATAAAACTGTCCAATTTGAGTGTTTGTTGCAGCTCATTGCAGTGGCTAGCTAGAGCAAACTGAAAAGAGGAGCAACCCAGGGATGTGTTTGCTTTGGGGACCTTTAACAGAATGTGACTGGCAGAACTGGTGTTGTATGTGGAGGATGAGGGCTGCAGTAGATATCTCAGGTAGGGGGGGAGTGAGGCCTAAGAGGGTTTTATAAATAAGCATCAACCAGTGGGTCTTGCGACGGGTATACAGAGATGACCAGTTTACAGAGGAGTATAGAGTGCAGTGATGTGTCCTTTAAGGAGTATTGGTGGCAAATCTGATGGCCGAATGGTAAAGAACATCTAGCCGTTCGAGAGCACCTTTACCTGCCGATCTATACATTATTTATCTGTGGACTAGTGTTGCATAACATTTATCTCTCTCACTCTCTCTACAGTATTTCTTGCTCTCCCTCGCTATCCCCACTCTCCTTCTCTCCTTACGAGTCACTTCTCTCTCGCTCACTGTTACTCTCATCTTCTATTATCTCTCTCTCCCGCTTTTCTTTCTTAATTTAGATCAATAATTCCCTCTCTTTTCTGTATCTGGCCTATAGCTGGTTCGGCTAAAGAGATCAGGGATGGGATGAGGGGGGACTGAGAACTCATGTAAGTAACTGTCGAGACCATATCATCATTTACTACACTGAGGGGAGATTGAAAAGTCAAGTAAAGGTTGAGAACAGTAACATGGATCCACCTGCCATCCCTTGACGAACTGCTTTTTGTTAGTGTGTAGGATGTCCCAGGCCCATAGTGCCGTAGCAGACACTACCATGGTGACTAGTCAGAGGAGACAGAAGTGTGGAGGTCATGTTATATTAGCTAGCTGCCATCGCTCCTCATCCGCTCCAGCAATACCACCACTGGTGCTATCAACAGATGTGAAGGAGGCTGATGAAGTTGGAGCCAGGTTAGCAGTTAGCCAGGTTAGCTGTTAGCCAGGTTAGCTGTTGATCTTAACTAGATGGGTAGGGCTGCCTGGGGGAGAGATGCCTGTAACAGTTAAAGATAGGGCTGCTGTGCACATCATAGAAGATCACTGACTGGTCTAGGTGATGGAGATCTATATTTGAGAGAGAGATTTATCTAGAGGCCTGTGGTCTGTGTAGGTGGAGAGATATGAGAATAAAAGACACATAGAGGAAATCGACCAATATCAGCACTGTGGCTTCAGAATAAGATGAAGAAAGAGAATAGAGAGATAGAGGGTGAGTTTGAGAGATAGGGACCGAGATGGAAACACAGTTTGCTGTGGCAGTTGCAAATTATTCCTAAGTGTTTTCAATCATCAATGATCTAATGTGGAGGAGTCCACATCCCACACCATATGTTGTCTATGGTATTGCTGATCCTCATACAGCCCTGCGGTACATACTGGTCCTCAATCCCAAATGAATGGAAAATATAGAAACATACATGTGTGTATGTGCGTCAACAGTGAAAGGTTGTGGGTCAGGTTGGTTTCCTGTTGTTTGAGGTTGAGAATCAGAACTGAGAGAGAAAAAAACAGAGACCACTGACACTCTCTCTCTCTTGCTCTCTCTCGCTTTAGCTCTCTCTCTCTTTAGCTCTCTCTCTCTCTCTTGCTCTCTCTCTCTTTAGCTCTCTCTCTCTTTAGCTTTCTCTCTCTCTTGCTCTCTCTCTCTTTAGCTCTCTCTCTTTAGCTCTCTCTCTCTCTCTTGCTCTGTCTCTCTTTAGCTCTCTCTCTCTAGCTCTCTCTCTCTCTCTTGCTCTCTCTCTCTTTAGCTCTCTCTTTAGCTCTCTCTCTCTCTTGCTCTCTCTCTTTAGCTCTCTCTCTTTTAGCCCTCTCTCTCTCTTGCTCTCTCTCTTTTAGCTCTCCCTCTCTCTTGCTCTCTCTCTTAGCTCTCTCTCTTTTAGCTCTCTCTCTCGCTCTCTCTCTCTCTTTAGCTCTCTCTCTCTCTTGCTCTCTCTCTCTAGCTCTCTCTCTCTCTTGCTCTCTCTCTCTTTAGCTCTCTCTCTCTTGCTCTCTCTCTCTTGCTCTCTCTCTCTTTAGCTCTCTCTCTCTCTTGCTCTCTCTCTCTTTAGCTCTCTCTCTCTCTTGTTCTCTCTCTCTTTAGCTCTCTCTCTTGCTCTCTCTCTCTCTTGCTCTCTCTCTCTTTAGCTCTCTCTCTCTCTTGCTCTCTCTCTCTTTAGCTCTCTCTCTCTCTCTCTTTAGCTCTCTCTCTCTCTATACAGTTTTGCAGGCAGTCACTCTACTTGTTTTATCTACCCACCCATCCATTCTGTCTATCCACTTTCCCATTAACATTCTCACACAATTAGCCAGTCTTCATGAAGTGTTGTTCAGTTGTTTTACTGCATATAGACAATACCATGCATGCAGTCTTTAGGGTTATAGTTTGTTACTCTTTTCAGATGTGCAGTATAGTGTGTATTCTATCAGATGTGCAGTATAGTGTGTTTTCTATCAGATGTGCAGTATAGTGTGTTTTCTATCAGATGTGCAGTATAGTGTGTTTTCTATCAGATGTGCAGTATAGTGTGTTTTCTATCAGATGTGCAGTATAGTGTGTTTTCTATCAGATGTGCAGTATAGTGTGTATTATATCAGATGTGCAGTATAGTGTGTATTATATCAGATGTGCAGTTTAGTGTGTATTATATCAGATGTGCAGGGGGTTTCTCAGTTTCACCGCTGACTGACCTCTTACGGCCTCTGGGAGATTCCTGTGGCACCTGAAAAGAGGGCACAAAAACTTGACACACTGACACACACACACACATTTCACACAATTAATTGCTGTACTGTAAACACAAGGGATTGTCTCACCGCTTGACAAACTAACTTACACACACCAACAAAAATAAAGACAAACACTCTTCCCGAACTCTAAAATCACAACAGAATAGCGTATTTATTTTAATATGTTCTGAATGTAATAATGTATGATTTGTTGAATGATGAGGAGGGGGAGGAAGAGGGTGGGGGTGGGGGGATGGACATTCCTGGCAGTGTCAACCAAGATGAAAGACTCTATTACTGGCAGCACTATCCTTTATGAGACAGATAGAGAGAGAGGGATGGAGAGAGCGAGAGGTGAGATGAAAGAAGGATAGTCAGAGCAAAAGAGAAGCCAGTTAACCACTTGAAAAGACTGAGGTTGACACCTTCACCTCCTCCTCCTCTCTCCATTCGCAAATATTCCCCCTCTACTGTTGTCTCTTCTGTCTGTCGCTGTGTATTTGATGTCATTCGGTTCATTTTTAACAATGTAAGAAATGCTAATGAGAGGAAAACAGAGTGTTCATTCTTTCACTCTGATTGCAAAGTTTGATGACAACCAAGCAAATTGTCTCTTTTTAAACCCCGTATTATTGTAGCAATGTTGCAGTATGTGTGTTTGTGTGTGTTCATGTGAAGTGTTGTTGATTTGTTAGGGGAATGGTCAAACCTCAGTGGGATAGATATACTGACATACCTGAACACACACAACGCAGGTGTCATGTAATCAGGTGTCACGTAAACAGACCAAAAACCCGTTTTCCACTCCATATTTGTGGTCAACCAACTTTCTCAGTCTGATTTTGTGTTAATGTTACCTCTCTGCAGTCTAGGTTTCTCTTTCCCCTTCCTGCCCTCAATTCTCTTTACCATCATCTATATTTCACTTTCTCTTCTCCCCCTAAGTCTCCCTAAGTCTCCCTAAGTCTCCCTAAGTCCCCCTAAGTCTCCCCTAAGTCTCCCTAAGTCCCCCTAAGTCTCCCTAAGTCCCCCTAAGTCTCCCCTAAGTCTCCCTAAGTCCCCCTAAGTCTCCCCTAAGTCTCCCTAAGTCTCCCTAAGTACCCCTAAGTCTCCCTAAGTCTCCCTAAGTCTCCCTAAGTCTCCCTAAGTCCCCCTAAGTCTCCCTAAGTCTCCCCTAAGTCTCCCTAAGTCCCCCTAAGTCTCCCTAAGTCTCCCTAAGTCCCCCTAAGTCTCCCTAAGTCTCCCTAAGTCCCCCTAAGTCTCCCTAAGTCTCCTTGATAGACAGTTCTGAATGGGCTCACACTGTAGTTCTGAAAGATCTGGGTTTGGACATTGGCTACATTGGCTCTGCTGGCCAACGTAGCCCACAGGTGTTTGTGTTACTGTGAACTGTAATGTGTGTGTGTTAACTGTAATGTGTGTGTGTTAACTGTAATGTGTGTGTTAACTGTATTATGTTACTGTTAACTGTAATGTGTGTGAACTGTAATGTGTGTGTTATTGTGTGTGTAGCTCAGATTGAGGTGATTCCCTGTAAGATTTGTGGTGATAAATCATCAGGAGTTCACTATGGAGTCATCACCTGCGAGGGCTGCAAGGTGAGACTGCAGCACTACACACCTGATTTCTTTCTGACCAAGCAGACATAACTAACCGTGTGGTCAGATGACTTATTTCCAGGGATTTCATTGGTTATGTCAATGGTCCTCTCTCCCCCTCAGGGTTTTTTCCGGCGTAGCCAGCTGCCGTCCGTGTCCTACTCCTGTTCCAGACAGAGTAACTGTCCTATAGACAGAGCCAGCCGCAACCGCTGCCAGAGCTGCCGACTGCAGAAGTGTGTGACCCAGGGCATGAGCCGGGATGGTGAGACACGCACACACATAAAAAAAAGATGTCTCCTGGTAAAGTAAAGGTTGAATAAATACACACTTTTCATGTCAATTTACTTATTTTAATTTTTTTAATTTAACCTTATATGAGGGTAATTCAACTCAACTCCACCACAAACTGTTTTTGTTTCCCCAGCGGTGAAGTTTGGTCGGATGTCGAAACGTCAGCGGGAGTCACTGCATGCCGAGGTGGAGAGACACCGTCAGCAGCAGCAGCATCTCCAGGCAGAGGCCCAACCCGCCCTGCCCTACCCCAGCAAGGCATGCCGTTTCCGGACACCCCACCTGCTCCAGGCCCCGGCTCCGGCCTACTCCTTCCCTGGAGAGCCAGAGCTGCCACCCTGCCTGACAGATGTGCTCCCCTACCTGGTGTGCTCCCCAGGCGAGTCCCAGGCTCCAGGTCTGGCCTACCAGGGCTCCTGTGTGTCTCCTAGTAGTGGGCACTCAGACGAAAGAGGTAAGGCAGTGGATACATACTGTACACACACTCAAAACACATAATCAGACCAGCACTGTTTAATATCTATTACCCCTTCCTCCTTCTCACTCCGTCTTCTTCAGGGTTCGACTCCCGTCAGCCGTCTCCTGACCAGACGATAGGGATGGGAATTAGATCGTATGACCCAGAAGACCCCTACTGCCCTTACCCCCCCTCCCACTCCCTGCTACACATAGAGGAGCTGTGTGACAGTATCGTGCGGTCCCATAGGGACACCAGTCAGTTCAGACTAGAGGAACTACAGGCTCTGAGATGGAAGTTGTTCAGCAGAGAGGAGATCCATGCCTACCAGAGCAAGGTACTGTACCAACACATCACTGGTCTCTTATAAATCATCAGTCAGTTTCATTAATAAGTTAAAAGAAGTCTGACCCCTGAAATCAAGTTTTTCATTTTATTATTTATTTGACCTTTATTTAACTAGTCAGTTAAGAACAAATTCTTATTTTCAATGACGGCCTAGGAACAGTGGGTAACTGCCTTGTTCAGTGGCAGAACTACAGATGTTTGCCTAGTCAGCTCGTGGACTTGATCTTGCAACCTTTCAGTTACTAGTACAATGCTCTAACCACTAGGCTACCTGCAGCAGATGTGAAGGCATCTTGTCTCTCTCTTCTCCTTCTCACCTCTTTTTGGTATTCCCTCTCCCCTCACATTTCTCTTTTTCTCTTGTTTCCCCCTCCCTCCCTCCAGTCAGTAGATGAGATGTGGCAGCACTGTGCCGTGAGGCTGACTGAAGCGGTACAGTACGTGGTGGAGTTTGCCAAAAGCATCCCAGGGTTCCGTGGGCTTGGACAGAACGACCAGATCACCCTGCTCAAGACTGGTGAGCCGAATCCACCTGTCAATCACTACTTACTACACTGTCCTCTCTCAAGAAAAGTCTTCCTGTAAGAAGTGCACATTGCCATTATTAAACATTCTTGACCCTCTCTCTCTCTCCATCTCTCTCTCCCCTCCATCTCTCTCTCTACCCACCATCTCTCTCTCTCGCTCCCTCTCTCCCTCTCTCCATCTCTCTCTCCCCTCCATCTCTCTCTCGCTCCCTCTCTCTCTCTCTCCATCTCTCTCTCCCCTCCATCTCTCTCTCTACCCACCATCTCTCTCTCTCGCTCCCTCTCTCCCTCTCTCCATCTCTCTCTCTCAGGATCGATGGAGGTGGTTCTGGTTAGAATGAGCAGGTGTTTTAACACAGAGAACAGCACCGTCTTCTTCGATGGGAAGTTTGGCAGCACTGAACTTTTCAAGTCTCTGGGTTAGTCCATTGGTTCCTAGTCTTAGCTGTTGAATGGATGCTACAGTGAACTTTTCAAGTCTCTGGGTTAGTCCATTGGTTCCTAGTCTTAGCTGTTGAATGGATGCTACAGTGAACTTTTCAAGTCTCTGGGTTAGTCCATTGGTTCCTAGTCTTAGCTGTTGAATGGATGCTACAGTGAACTTTTCAAGTCTCTGGGTTAGTCCATTGGTTCCTAGTCTTAGCTGTTGAATGGATGCTACAGTGCCCTCCATAATTATTGGGACAGTGAAGGATTTTTTATTCTTATGGCTCTATACTCCAAAAGTTTGGATTTTGAAATCAAACAATGACTGAGTTTAAAGTGCAGACTGTCCTCTTTAATTTGAGGGTACATACCACCCTCATTTTAGGGGACCAAAATGATTGGGACGAATTCACTTATATGTGTATTAAAATAGTAAAAAGTTAAGTACTTGGTCCCATATTCATAGCACACAATGATTACATCAAGCTTGTGACTCAAAACATTTATTGGATGCATTTACTGTTTGTTTTGGTTGTGTTTCAGATTATTTTGTGCCCAATAGAAATGAATGGTAAATAATGCTTTGTGTCATTTTGGAGTCACTTTTATTGTAAAGAATAGAATATGTTTGCTAACACTTCTACGTTAATGTGGAGGCTGTATGATATTTGTGTGTCTAACCTTCTGAACTTTAACTTCAAATACAAACTTTTGGAGTATAGAGCCAAAATATATTTTTTAAATCCTTCACTGTCCCAATAATTACGGAGGACACGATCTCATATTGACTTTGCCAATTGGTTCCTAGTCTTAGTGATGCTAACTCTGCTAACTGTGTTGTTCCAGGCTGTGGTGATCTGATGGTGGCGGTGTTTGACTTCGCTCACAGTGTGTGTGCCCTGAGACTGACTGAGCAGCAGATGGCTCTCTTCAGCTCACTGGTGCTCATTAACCCCGGTAAGACACACAAATGTACACACATTCTGTAAAATGATACTGCAGATAATCTTAGTACAATAAAGTTATAGATCAGCAAAGTCACAGATCCGTAAAGTCACAGATCCGTAAAGCCATATATCCATAAAGTCATAGATCCGTAGTCATAGATCCATAAAGTCATAGTCATAGATCCATAAAGTCATAGTCATAGATCCATAAAGTCATAGATCCATAAAGTCATAGTCATAGATCCATGGAGTCATAGATCTGGAAAGTCATAGAACATAATAAGCTGATTAATGGTATAACATTTTCTATTTTATCTCTTTTAATCTTTTTTTTTGTGTGTATTTTTGTGTGTGTGTGTGTAGATCGCCCCTGTCTTGAGGATCGAGGCAGAGTACATAGAATGAGAAGAGACTTGGAGGTATGCCTCAGCCACATGCTACGCAGAGACAACCAGGAGAGCCTTCAGGACAAGGTAACATACACAGGCACTTGCACATACACGCACACACACAGGCACTTGCACATACATGCACACACACAAGCACTTGCACATACATGCACACACACAGGCACTTGCACATACATGCACACACACAATCACTTGCACATACATGCACACACACAGGCACTTGCACATACATGCACACACACAGGCACTTGCACATACATGCACACACACAGGCACTTGCACATACACGCACACACACAGGTACTTGCACATACATGCACACACACAAGCACTTGCACATACATGCACACACACAGGCACTTGCACATACATGCACACACACAGGCACTTGCACATACATGCACACACACAAGCACTTGCACATACATGCACACACACAGGCACTTGCACATACATGCACACACACAGGCACTTGCACATACATGCACACACACAGGCACTTGCACATACATGCACACACACAAGCACTTGCACATACATGCACACACACAGGCACTTGCACATACATGCACACACACAGGCACTTGCACATACATGCACACACACAAGCACTTGCACATACATGCACACACACAGGCACTTGCTCATACATGCACACACACAGGCACTTGCACATACATGCACACACACAGGCACTTGCACATACATGCACACACACAGGCACTTGCACATATATGCACACACACAGGCACTTGCACATACATGCACACACACAGGCACTTGCACATACATGCACACACACAGGCACTTGCACATACATGCACACACACAGGCACTTGCACATACATGCACACACACAGGCACTTGCACATACATGCACACACACAGACACTTGCACATACATGCACACACACAAGCACTTGCACATACATGCACACACACAGGCACTTGCACATACATGCACACACACAAGCACTTGCACATACATGCACACACACAGGCACTTGCACACACGCAGGCACTTGCACATACATGCACACACACAGGCACTTGCACATACATGCACACACAGGCACTTGCACATACATGCACACACACAGGCACTTGCACATACATGCACACACACAGGCACTTGCACATACATGCACACACACAGGCACTTGCACATACATGCACACACACAGGCACTTGCACATACATGCACACACACAGGCACTTGCACATACATGCACACACACAGGCACTTGCACATACATGCACACACACAGGCACTTGCACATACATGCACACACACAAGCACTTGCACATACATGCACACACACAGGCACTTGCACATACATGCACACACACAGGCACTTGCACATACATGCACACACACAGGCACTTGCACATAAACACGTGCACACACACAGGCACTTGCACATACATGCACACACACAGGCACTTGCACATACATGCACACACACAGGCACTTGCACATACATGCACACACACAGGCACTTGCACATAAACACGTGCACACACACTCATTCATTTAAGTTTGACGGAGTAGTGAGTGGAGAGCATTACCAGTGGTGTAAAGTACTTAAGTAAAAACACTTTAAAGTACAACTTAAGTCGTTTTTTGGGGTATCTGTACTTTACTTTACTATTTCTATTTTTGTCAACTTTTACTTTTACTTCACTACATTCCTAAAGAAAATAATGTACTTTTTACTCCATACATTTTCCCTGACACCCAAAAGTACAAGTTACATTTTGACAGGAAAATGTTCCAATTCACACACTTATCAAGAGAACATCCCTGGTCATCCATACTGCCACTGATCTGGCGGGCTCCCTAAACACAAATGCTACATTTGTAAATGATGTCTGAGTGTTGGAGTGTGCCCCTGGCTATCTGTAAATGATGTCTGAGTGTTGGAGTGTGCCCCTGGCTAGCTGTAAATGATGTCTGAGTGTTGGAGTGTGCCCCTGGCTATCTGTAAATGATGTCTGAGTGTTGGAGTGTGCCCCTGGCTATCTGTAAATGATGTCTGAGTGTTGGAGTGTGCCCCTGGCCAGCTGTAAATGATGTCTGAGTGTTGGAGTGTGCCCCTGGCTATCTGTAAATGATGTCTGAGTGTTGGAGTGTGCCCCTGGCTATCTGTAAATGATGTCTGAGTGTTGGAGTGTGCCCCTGGCTAGCTGTAAATGATGTCTGAGTGTTGGAGTGTGCCCCTGGCTATCTGTAAATGATGTCTGAGTGTTGGAGTGTGCCCCTGGCTATCTGTAAATGATGTCTGAGTGTTGGAGTGTGCCCTGGCTATCTGTAAATGATGTCTGAGTGTTGGAGTGTGCCCCTGGCTATCTGTAAATGATGTCTGAGTGTTGGAGTGTGCCCCTGGCTATCTGTAAATGATGTCTGAGTGTTGGAGTGTGCCCCTGGCTATCTGTAAATGATGTCTGAGTGTTGGAGTGTGCCCCTGGCTATCTGTAAATGATGTCTGAGTGTTGGAGTGTGCCCCTGGCTATCTGTAAATGATGTCTGAGTGTTGGAGTGTGCCCTGGCTATCTGTAAATGATGTCTGAGTGTTGGAGTGTGCCCCTGGCTATCTGTAAATGATGTCTGAGTGTTGGAGTGTGCCCCTGGCTATCTGTAAATGATGTCTGAGTGTTGGAGTGTGCCCCTGGCTATCTGTAAATGATGTCTGAGTGTTGGAGTGTGCCCCTGGCTATCTGTAAATGATGTCTGAGTGTTGGAGTGTGCCCCTGGCTATCTGTAAATGATGTCTGAGTGTTGGAGTGTGCCCCTGGCTAGCTGTAAATGATGTCTGAGTGTTGGAGTGTGCCCCTGGCTATCTGTAAATGATGTCTGAGTGTTGGAGTGTGCCCCTGGCTATCTGTAAATGATGTCTGAGTGTTGGAGTGTGCCCCTGGCTATCTGTAAATGATGTCTGAGTGTTGGAGTGTGCCCCTGGCTATCTGTAAGTGATGTCTGAGTGTTGGAGTGTGCCCCTGGCTATCTGTAAATGATGTCTGAGTGTTGGAGTGTGCCCCTGGCTAGCTGTAAATGATGTCTGAGTGTTGGAGTGTGCCCCTGGCTATCTGTAAATGATGTCTGAGTGTTGGAGTGTGCCCCTGGCTATCTGTAAATGATGTCTGAGTGTTGGAGTGTGCCCCTGGCTATCTGTAAATGATGTCTGAGTGTTGGAGTGTGCCCCTGGCTATCTGTATATGATGTCTGAGTGTTGGAGTGTGCCCCTGGCTATCTGTAAATGATGTCTGAGTGTTGGAGTGTGCCCCTGGCTATCTGTAAATGATGTCTGAGTGTTGGAGTGTGCCCCTGGCTATCTGTAAATGATGTCTGAGTGTTGGAGTGTGCCCCTGGCTATCTGTAAATGATGTCTGAGTGTTGGAGTGTGCCCCTGGCTAGCTGTAAATGATGTCTGAGTGTTGGAGTGTGCCCCTGGCTATCTGTAAATGATGTCTGAGTGTTGGAGTGTTCCCCTGGCTATCTGTAAATGATGTCTGAGTGTTGGAGTGTGCCCCTGGCTATCTGTAAATGATGTCTGAGTGTTGGAGTGTGCCCCTGGCTATCTGTAAATGATGTCTGAGTGTTGGAGTGTGCCCCTGGCTATCTGTAAATGATGTCTGAGTGTTGGAGTGTGCCCCTGGCTATCTGTAAATGATGTCTGAGTGTTGGAGTGTGCCCCTGGCTAGCTGTAAATGATGTCTGAGTGTTGGAGTGTGCCCCTGGCTAGCTGTAAATGATGTCTGAGTGTTGGAGTGTGCCCCTGGCTATCCGTCAATTATTTTATTTTTAATGGTGCCATCTGGTTTGCTTAATATAAGGACATTGAAATGGTTTATTCTTTTACTTTTGATGCTTAAGAACATTTGAACAGTTCCACTTACTTTTGATACTTTAGTATATTTCAAACCAAATACTTTAGGACTTTTACTCAAGAAGTATTTTACTGGGTGACTTTCACTTTTACTTCAGTCATTTTCTATTAAGGTATCTTTACTTTTACTGAAGTATGACATTTGAGTACTTTTTCCACCACTGCTGTTTACCCTCTATGACATCACTGGACAGTGTGTAGAACTGTCATTGACAAGCTGTGTGTGTGTGATGTCCCCAGCTCTACCAGAAGGTGTCAGTGTTGCGGTCTCTGTGCAGTCTTCATGTGGAGAAGCTGCACTGGTTCAGCCAGCGCTACCCGCTCACCGTCCACTCTGTCTTCCCTCCTCTATACAAGGAGCTGTTCACCTCTGACCTGCCTTCTGTGGACTCCCTCTGAACTCCCTCTGAACTGCACCGTACATGTTGACAGATAATTAGACAAAGAAACATGCATACAGAAGTAGACAGACACGCACACAAACACACACAGACACATACACAGAGACACAGACACACAAACTTAGACACACAGAGACACAGACACATGAGAATGCATTGATAACATGAGAGGAAATTACTTTGAATGCTTCACTTGTTGAATAAATATATTTTTGTCATTTCAGAGAGCAATGATTTGATTTGATGAAATTATTTCAGTAGCCTATTAGTGATTGGACATTGAACCGATTTTTCATGCAAAAAAATGTTTTATAGATTGTTGTTTTGTTTTTCCTTTTTGAGAGTGTTATTTCGTCCTTGAGATTATGTTATTTTGACTCAGGGCGGCTGTTGTGACTGTATCCAGACCAGTTGCTAGCTGGTATAAATGACCATATTTAGATGATCTCTATGAAATCTAATGAGTGTTTTCTGAGTTGTTTTTAAATGTGTGACTTTACAGAGTTGGCTAACCCATCAGACTGAGTACCTGAACTATAGCCCATGGGCCCCATGCTTCAGGAGCCAAACACACAGTCAAGTATATAGCTAGTCTTCTCAATGAACTGTGGTGGATCGAATTTGACCAACAATCCTATCTGTCTCTATCAAGCTTTAATAGAGTCTGTGTGTTGCATTAAAACAGAGTCAGAAATCCTAGACAGGCAGAAATGTAAATATGAATAATCTAGAACATAAACTTGGATGCTGGGTAATATTGCTGTAGGCCTACAGTATGTAGGTAGGCATTTGAATGACTAACTTTGAGCATGACTGTTATTGTAAACGTGTCAGATTTGTTGCTTTAACATGCTCTCTGTTAGTTTGTCTTCTAAGTGTTACCATGGTGATTCCCATTGAAAAGGCTTCCAATAAACTGCTGATATGATTTAAAAAATGACTGGTGTTCCTGTATTGTCTGTTTTCCCAATGTACAAAATAGGATGTTTAATTGCATGCCAGGAAGGGAAAGAGGAAACATAGCGGGAGAGAACTCAGTGCATGCAGCTGCACACTGGTAGAATGTACATGTTTTAACGACACATCTATGATAAAACACACACAGACATTCCTGCTTTGAGCCGTCCTCAACGGTGTGTGTTTGATTCATAGACTACCCAATGAGCTGAGTGTGTTCTATCGACATCTGTGTGTTTCAGTAGTGTGCGGATGTCTGTTTTTCTTGTATGACTTCACCTTCGGTACCTTGTAGCTGAAAGTATCCTAACTGGATGTGGGTACAGGACACCACTTCTTAACTGTGTGTGAGAGTGGCAGTGGCTGACACTCAGCTGAGCTTCGTTGTGTGTATGGGAAGACTTTTGTTCCGTCTAAAACTGCCCGTTTTGGGAAAATAAATAATGAATGTATTTATGTGTGGATACCTTTGTTCGTCTTCTATCTCTGAAACCAATCAATCCTTCTACAGGGAAGATGTTGATTGGTGTAAGACTCTGGTTGTCCACCAGAGGTCAAAATGTCCTTCTTCTTAGTTGTCCTGGCTTGTATGGGCTGTTTTCAGAGCAGATTTTCAGATGCAGCAATGGCTGTCTGAGATACGATTTTCTCCTTCCCACCTACTGTCTTTAGTAAGAGTTTGAAGCACTTTACACGTGCAGCTGCAGACTGGCAGTATCGTGGTCTGGTATAATATAATATAATGTTTACATACCCTACATGAGTCATCTCATATGTACAGTGGGGCAAAAAAGTATTTAGTCAGCCACCAATTGTGCAAGTTCTCCCACTTAAAAAGATGAGAGAGGCCTGTAATTTTCATCATAGGTACACTTCAACTATGACAGACAAAATTAGAAAAAGAAATCCAGAAAATCACATTGTAGGATTTTTAATGAATTTCATTTGAAAATTATGGTGGAAAATAAGTATTTGGTCACCAACAAACAAGCAAGATTTCTGGCTCTCACAGACCTGTAACTTCTTCTTTAAGAGGCTCCTCTGTCCTCCACTCGTTACCTGTATAAAAGACACCTGTCCACAACCTCAAACAGTCACAATCCAAACTCCACTATGGCCAAGACCAAAGAGCTGTCAAAGGACACCAGAAACAAAATTGTAGACCTGCACCAGGCTGGGAAGACTGAATCTGCAATAGGTAAGCAGCTCGGTTTGAAGAAATCAACTGTGGGAGCAATTATTAGGAAATGGAAGACATCCAAGACCACTGATAATCTCCCTCGATCTGGGGCTCCATGCAAGATCTCACCCCGTGGGGTCAAAATGATCACAAGAACGGTGAGCAAAAATCCCAGAACCACACGGGGGGACCTAGTGAATGACCTGAAGAGAGCTGGGACCAAAGTAACAAAGCCTACCATCAGCAAGGGCATTGAAGATGAAACGTGGCTGGGTCTTTCAGCATGACAATGATCCCAAACACACCGCCCGGGCAACGAAGGAGTGGCTTTGTATGAAGCATTTCAAGGTCCTGGAGTGGCCTAGCCAGTCTCCAGATCTCAACCCCATAGAAAATATTTGGAGGGAGTTGAAAATCCTACAATGTGATTTTCTGGATTTTTTTTTTCTCATTTTGTCTGTCATAGTTGAAGTGTACCTATGATGAAAATTACAGGCCTCTCTCATCTTTTTAAGTGGGAGAACTTGCACAATTGGTGGCTGACTAAATACTTTTTTGCCCCACTGTATATGTGTATGAACCGGTTTAGCTAACGTAGGCTAATGCGAGACATATCTGATATTGGCAGAAGGCTTAAATTCTTGTTAATCTAACTGCACTGTCCAATGAGAATAACAGATCTATAAGTCACATTTCTAGCAACGCCTCCTCCCTTTCATGTGGACGAAACGTTCTATGACTCTGTCATACAGTACACGCTTTTAGTTTTTGTTGTCCTAGGCTACCTGGCAAAAATGCTTGCTCGCTAGCCTAACTTGCTCTCATGGGAAACGATGAGCCAGCTGGTTAACATTAGCCTTCTACTTCTGGCTACGTATTGAACTTCCATCCTCTCAGGCAAGAGACACTATACATTTTATGGTTGGATCAGAATCGCTGTCATAATCATTGGCCAGTATGGAGAATTAAGTAAAACCACAAGCCCAAAACCCTATCTTCATCCATGGCTAATTTAGGACAATTTTAGCTAGCTAGTCACTGGAGGACAACAACACAACAAGATTCAAATTGTTTCTGGATGTGACATGATGTGATGTGATTGGACTGCAGCCAAATCCAAACTGGCTTCCTTGACACTTTTTTGGGTGTGCCAGGACCATTCACAGTTGAGCTCACTAGGTTTAGTTCAACACTGATTGGCTATTATTTTATAAGTGTTTTATCAAGGGAGACCAAATGCTTGCTAGCTTCCCTTGCATTCAATATTACACATACAGAGAGGTGCTGTTTTTGCACAATCAGTTGCTTTCCATAGTGTGAGGATACATTCAACCTCTTTTGCGAAATGAAGGACAACTATTTATTTTGTTATTGGCCAATTTTGGGGGGAGACTGGCTTCCATCCATGAATACATAGCACTGATGACTAATGGTGGGACAATACCTCCCTCTTTTCCCTCCAATCACAGAACAACCATACATGTATTTATGCTCTCTCACAGCTCTCACACACTCATTCTCTGTTTCATACCACTCCAAAAGGACATAACGGTTTGAAAAGAAGGGATTCCAGCTGTCGTTTGTCAAGTCGTTTCCTGAACTTGGCGTGGCTTTGGAACAACTTTGCTAAACACAGGGAAAGAGAGTGGGGGGTGAAAGAGGGCAAAACAGAGGGAGTTGAAACAGTCCAGTGAAAGAGGACAAGGATAACTCCAGTATCAGTACTCAAAATGGGTTGGTCTTGGGCTCTAGCGTGCTGGTGTGCATTAGTGCTGGTGTGCTCGTCTGAAGGTTTGTAGCTTACAAGGTTTTTGCATGTAGTCATCAGTTCTTTCTGTCCTTGTTTTATGTCCTGGTATGTGTTTATGGCTCCCCTTCTGTTTGTGCATGGTCTGTTAGAAGTGCACAGAAGAGGCCATTTTTATGCCCTATCAAGATCATGAAGAAAAACATTATTTGTTGGACGTGATACATTCCATTCCACCAGTTTAGTGTGGAACAACTTTGTCCAAGTCTACTAACAGTATAACTATTATTCTAGGTATAACAAACATCTAGACTAGAGAATTCACACCATGTTAATTGAAGGTGCAATATGCAGAAGTGGCTCCGTAATTTCCTGCTTGATACAATTCAAATAGTTAATTTCAGTTTGTGACAAAACAAGCAATGTATAGTGTAGAGAATCATTGTACCATCTAAACCGCTATGAAATACATTTTCAATAGGCAAAAATATTTGTATTTTCAGCTGTTTGAAGCTGGTATACAAAACCAGAAGCAAAAATGTAACTTAAGAAATGGGAATCATTGAAATAGTATACTTACAACAGATCTTCCACTTCTTAGGCTTGCTGTCAATGAGAATAACAGATCTATAAGTCACATTTCTATGTGAATTGGGTCACCCAAAAAGTTACATATTAGCTTTAAGCATTCTGATTTCATGATTTCCACAAATCTAGGTGGAAAACAACAGTACTGACATCACATGGTCAGAGTGCTATGGCTTATTTATTAACTAGTATGTGTGGGCGTGTGTTTACATTCTCCCATCCTTCCACAGATAACAGATCCCTTCCTGACATGTTACAGAGACCGGCCTCCATTGACATAGAGGATTTCCTGCAAAGTTAGTGTGACATGTAGTGTGTGTGTGTGTGTGTGTATGTGTGTGTGTGTGTGTGTTTTTTATTTTTTTTATTTTGTTTTTACAATGCCCTCACAGTGCTGTGTGTATATTTGTCTTCCAGGGGAGATCACCCAGTACCCGGACACAGACTTTACACCTGGAGTTCGGCCAATGGCTGGGCCTCGCTCGGTTGGGGAGTCCTACCCCAGTGTCCTCTTCCCCCCCGGCCGGCCCTCCCATAAAAACCTCCAGGCCATCTGTCTCCATAGCAGCCATCGTCCGCGGTACCCTTCCTACTCCCTCCCCCGCAATGGCGGAGGCCACTTTAGTCGTCGAGCTGCAGCAGTCAACCGGGTAGAGTCCTGGTACAGCGCATGTTGCCATGGGAACGGGACACAGCAGGTCCAGGAAGTGACGCTGTGCTGCGTTACACAGGCGGTGAGTGTTTCTGCGGCAACATTGGATTCTGTCCTTTCGTGTTGTGTTGCGTTCAGTTCTGTTTAGGTCCATTCACTCCTAGTGTACCAACAGAACCACCTTCTAGGTGCACAGATGCAATAGTGATGAGGACAGAGGATGCCCAGGGAAGATGAGACTCAGTAGAAGGAAAGCCCTTACAGACACAACAGATTAGCCTTGGAGTCTATCTGTATAGCTGTGTAGAGGGGAAGGCATTCATGAGTCAGGCCCACTAAAGTTGTATCTTCACTATTTTAGGACTTCTTTTATCTCTATTTTTCATGTGTGAATTGATGTTTGTATATGTCACTTACAGTGGGAACAGACCCTGTCCACATTCTGTACTGAGGAGTCCGGAGTGAAGACAGTCCATCACCCCTGCTGCAAGAAGGAGGGCGAGGCCAGACTGAGCTGTTTCCATAGGGAAAACCCAGACCCCACCTACCTGCCGACCACCCCCATACCTGAACCTGGCTTCACCTTTAACCCCAACACTTGTCACAAGTAAGGGAGGGAGAGAGGTTTACTTTAGTTTTAGGGCAGGGCTGTTATGGTGACGGTATTACCGCCACACTGGTGGTTACTAGTCATGACCGCAGTCAAATTCCACGTGACTGTTTAGTCACGGTAACTAGGCTTCTCCAAAACTGCGCTCTGATGGTGCTGATCATTAGTAGAGTACCAAACTTGCTAACAGTCAGTTGCTAATGTGCTGGTACTCAGCACCGTACTGTCTCTCTAATCACTCTGACATCAATAGAAATGTAAATCGAAAATCGAATCAAACACTTCATGAGTGCCCATGAGCTCATGTTGCGCAACAGTTCTATAGGCTAATCAATTGTGGGAATTTTTTTGGCCTCTTTTAAAAAGAGGATCCCATCAGCTTTCTATAGGCCAGACCTACTATATTTATTTCTCAACGTTCCTAATATTAAGCACATTGCTTCGCTTTCCAAAGGAGTATAGCCTACTTGGCTGCATGAATATTAACCATAGGAAATGCACCCTCTACTTGCTATTTAAGTGTATTTACATCAAATCAAACTATATTTGTCACATGCGCAGAATACAACAAGTGTAGACTTTACCATGAAATGCTGACTTACAAGCCCTTAACCAACAGTGCAGTTCAAGAAGAGTCAAGAAAATATTTACCAAGTAGACTAAAATAAAAAGTAATAATAAAAGGTAACACAATAAGAATAACAATAATGAGGTTATGTACCAGGGGCACCGGTACTGAGTCAGTGTGTGGGGGTACAGGTTAGTTGAGGTAATTTGTGCATGTACAGTTGAAGTCGGAAGTTTACATACACTTAGGTTGGAGTCATTAAAACTAATTTTCAACCACTCCACAAATGTATTGTTAACAAACTATAGTTTGGGCAAGTCGGTTAGGACATCTACTTTGTGCATGACACAAGTAATTTTTCCAACAATTGTTTACAGACAGATTATTTCACTGTATCACAATTCCAGTTGGTCAGAAGTTTACATACACTAAGTTGACTGTGCCTTTAAACAGCTTGGAAAATTCCAGAAAATGATGTCATAGCTTTAGAAGCTTCTGATAGGCTAATTTACATAATTTAAGTCAATTGGAGGTGTACCTGTGGATGTATTTCAAGGCCTACCTTCAAACTCAGTGCCTCTTTGCTTGACATCATGGGAAAATCCAAAGAAATCAGCCAAGACCTCAGAAAAAAATGTAGACCTCCACAAGTCTGGTTCATCCTTGAGAGCAATTTCCAAACACTTGAAGGTACCACGTTCATCTGTACAAACAATAGTACGCAAGTATAAACACCATGGGACCACGCAGCCATCATACTGCTCAGGAAGGAGACGCGATCTGTCTCCTAGAGATTTTGGTGCACGTATTTTGGTGCAAAAAGTGCAAATCAAATCAAATTGATTTATATAGCCCTTCGTACATGAGCTGATATCTCAAAGTGCTGTACAGAAATCCAGCCTAAAACCCCAAACAGCAAGCAATGCAGGTGTTGAAGCACGTTGGCTAGGAAAACTCCCGAGAAAGGCCAAAACCTAGGAAGAAACCTAGAGAGGAACCAGGCTATGAGGAGTGGCCAGTCCTCTTCTGGCTGTGCCGGGTGGAGATTATAACAGAACATGGCCAAGATGTTCAAATGTTCATAAATGACCAGCATGGTCAAATAATAGGTCTGGGACAGGTAGCACGTCCGGTGAACAGGTCAGGATTCTATAGCTGCAGGCAGAACAGTTGAAACTGGAGCAGCAGCACAGCCAGGGGGACTGGGGACAGCAAGGAGTCATCATGCCAGGTAGTCCTGAGGCATGGTCCTACGGCTCAGGTCCTCCGAGAGAGAGAAAGAAAGAGAGAAACAGAGAATTAGAGAGAGCATACTTAAATTCACACAGGACACCGGATAAGACTGGAGAAGTACTCTAGATATAACAAACTGACCCTAGCCCCCCGACACTTACTACTGCAGCATAAATACTGGAGGCTGAGACAGGAGGGGTCAGATAAGGTAAGATTTGCCAAATGGAGGGTGGAAGAGAGCTTTGTATGCATCTCTGTGTGTGAAGTAAAGGTGGTCTAGGACTTTTTTTTCTCTGGTTGCACGTGACATGTTAAAAATTTGGTAAAACTGATTTAAGTTTGCCTGCATTAAAGTCCCCGGCCACAAGGAGCACCGCTTCCGGGTGAGCATTTTCTTCTTTGCTTATGGCCTTATAGAGTTGGTTGAGAGCGGTCTTAGTGCCAGCTTCATTCTGTGGTGTTAAGTAGACAGTTACGTATAATATAGATGAGAACTCTCTTGGTAGATAGTGTGGTCTACAGCTTATCATAAGGTACTCTACCTCAGGGGAGCAATACCTCGAGACTCCTTTAATATTAGACATCGCGCACCAGCTGTTATTAGACACACACCCTCACCCCTCGTCTTACCAGAGGTAGCGTCTCTGTTCTGCCGGTGCATGGAAAATTCCGCTAGCTCTATATTGTCCATATTGTCGTTCAGCCACGTCTCGTGAAACATAAGATGTTACAGCTTTTAATGTCCCCTTGGTAGGATAATCTTAATTGTAGGTTATCCATTTTATTTTCCAATGATTGCACGTTAGCAAGAAGAACAGATGGCAGCGTGAGTTTACTCGCTCGCTTACTGATTCTAAGAAGGATGCCCGATCTGCAGCACCTTTTCCTGCGTCTTTTCTTCACACAAAAGGGGGGGATCTGGTCCTGTTCCAATGAAAGCAAGATATCCTTCTCCTCGGACTCATTAAAGGAAAAGTTTATTCCAGTCCGTGGTGAGTAATCGCTGTTCTGTCCAGAAGTTATTTTTGGTCATAAGAGATGGTAGCAGCAACATTATGTACACAATGAGTAAAAAAATAAGTTACTCAAACTGCAAAAAAAAAACGAACAAAAAAGCACAATTGGTCGGGAGAAAGTAAAACATCAGCCATGTTCATCGGCACCATCTTCATAGAGTATGTATTACATTTATTCTTCCCCCTGCCCCTATTCTGATAGCTGCATGATAATAATCCAAACTAATTTCATACATATAATATTTAGTATTAGTGATGCACCGATATTACATTTTTGGCCGATACCGATATTCAATATTTTCCTTTCCCAAAAAACCCGATACCGATATTACATTTTTGGCAGATACCGATATTCAATATTTTCCTTGCCCAAAAAAACCCGATACCGATATTACATTTTTTTGCGGACTTAAGCATTCTAGTATAGGTAAATAGTTAACACACACATGGACGCAGCGGTCTAAGGCTCTGCATCTCAGTGCAAGACTGTCTCTACAGTCCATAGTTCGAATCCAGGCTGTATCATATCCGGCCGTGATTGGGAGTCCCATAGGGCGGCGCACAATTGGCCCAGCGTTGTCCAGGCCGTCATTGTAAATAAGAATTCTTTCATAACTGACTTGCCTAGTTAAATAAAGGTTACACACACCCCACACTGACCAAAATGTTATTTTGTTGGCATTTATGTATGTCCCCACTACCAGTAAAACATAATCAAAACCTATTTCTTTCACTTATTTGCTGTGCTGTTTCGTTGTTAATATGTTCAGTCGTTTCAATCCCAACCAGGATTTCTATGGAACGCCGTTTGGGTCTTTGAGTGTCAAAAAAGATACGTCTAATGACTCTATTTGACGTGTCAAATAACACAACATAATCTGTTTCAGTAGCTATAGATACCTAGCTAACTATATAGATACCTAGCTAACTATATAGATACCTAGCTAACTATATAGATACCTAGCTAACTATATAGATACCTAGCTAACTATATAGATACCTAGCTAACTATATAGATACCTATAAAACTATATAGATACCTAGCTAACTATATAGCTAGGTGGCATCTAAAATAACCCTAATTTAAGGGGGTTAAAGACAGTTCTTATTTGATTAATGTTAATGTTCAATTGCAATAGGCGAACAACATGTGTCAATCTAGCTAATACTTACAAGGATTCCTAAATCATTGCTAAGAATAACAGCAGTTTTTACTGGTCATTGTGTTCAGGCTGGTTGAATTGGTGCTAGCTATGTACCAAGCTAAAGCTAGCTACCCCAGAAGTTGCGGTCGAACAAATTATGCTTTATTACCAATGCGGTATTGTAAACACATCGTTCGTGGCCAGTGTTTGCTTGTTTGCAGACTTTTTTGTACAGATTTGACAATGCTACTATATATTTTTTGACACGCAAAGACTCCAGCGGCGTTCCATAGTATGTATGTCGTCAAGATAATAGCAGTGATGAGATTACTGTGTAACTCTGGTAGGGCAACGTCAGAAAAATAGCGCACTTGGTAGTGTTAACTGGTGCTCGACCAGTTGGCAAAAGTCAACATTACTAACGACAGAGAACGGTTGATTGTCAAGGGCAATGAATCCCATTATCTTGGCTTTAATGGATTTCACCTTTGAGTTGTCTTGCTGACATTTTTACTTGTTGACTGCTCGATCCACACAGCATACATTGTGGGCTAGTTTAGGAATGCTGTGTTGCACAAATAGTGCAAACTTTTACGTGGCGTCATTATGTCATTTACCTTCGTTATATAGGTATGCACGCCTGCTTTGACATCGGTTTTGCACATTTGGCGTTAAACTAGACATCGGCTGATACCGATGTTGGCATTTTTAGCTAATATCATCCGATTCCGAAATGTTCACAATATATCGAGCATCCCTATTTAGTATATGTAAAGGCAAGATTAAACTAGTCTAATGGGTGACAATATTATAATATGTTAATGGTGCCCAGTATGTGCATAAGGCAAGAAACAGCGCATGCTTTTTTTTGTGCAACTTTTTCAAATCATAGTCGCGCATGTCATGTAGCCTAGCCCATAGGCCTATATGTTCTGACAAGGTTTGTATCATAACTAACGTGGCCAAATAACTCTAAACGTAGCCTGCAGGCCTAGAACCCCTGAGACACGGTAAGAGACCACATAGCCTACAGACCTAGAACCCCTGGGACACGGTAAGAGACCACATAGCCTACAGACCTAGAACCCCTGGGACACGGTAAGAGAGCACATAGCCTACAGACCTAGAACCCCTGGGACACGGTAAGAGAGCACACAGCCTACAGACCTAGAACCCCTGGGACACGGTAAGAGACCACATAGCCTACAGACCTAGAACCCCTGGGACACGGTAAGAGACCACATAGCCTACAGACCTAGAACCCCTGGGACACGGTAAGAGAGCACACAGCCTACAGACCTAGAACCCCTGGGACACGGTAAGAGAGCACACAGCCTACAGACCTAGAACCCCTGGGACACGGTAAGAGACCACATAGCCTACAGACCTAGAACCCCTGGGACACGGTAAGAGAGCACATAGCCTACAGACCTAGAACCCCTGGGATACAGTAAGAGAGCACACAGCCTACAGACCTAGAACCCCTGGGACACAGTAAGAGAGCACACAGCCCACAGAGCCTAGTGAAACATGTGTTCTTATAAACTCAGTCAGTGCGCAGTTGCGTGTGAAAACAGAGTTTTGACTGGCCATTATATAAAAGAGGATCCCAGCTTTCTTGTGCTGATATATTTATGTCTCAATTCTTAAAATTAAGCACATTAATCTGCTTTACAACCGGTGTAGCCTAACTGGCAAACATAGGCAGTGTGTGAGTTTCATATTTGGGGAAGATATGTTTCACTATAAAAATGCACCTTTTATAATAAAGCATAATGCTGTTTCTTATGTAAAATAGCCTTCTATTGGAAATGTGATGAGTAGATTGGATGGTCATAATTTAGGCTAATAACTCATGGCTGAGCGTGTATAGCATGGAGCTTCCCAAAAAGCTTCCCACATCTTCAAACAGTCGATTTAGATTTTTCAACAGGGCTATACATTTTGGTGTTTTTTTCTCTACTGAGTAGCCTCGTTTCACTGCCAAAAATAAAATTCAACCATCTATTGTTCAGCGAAATAACACAATGTCAAATACAGGTAGCCTAGTCAAATAATTAACATCCAATCACATTAACCGTTACTCTCTTGCGGGAATTCCACCAATGGTCCGTATATAGCCAAACGTAGCTGCTGCTCATTCCGTTTGCTCAAAAATTGATTAATGGTTCAAAAGAAGTAAGGCCCGCGACCATAGAGACACATACCAACAGTACTACACCTGCACATGTCGACGATGTAACGGTCGTCGTATGAAGAAGGTGTGGACCAAAGCAGAGCGTGGTAAGTGTTCATGTTATTTTTATTTAAACTGAACACAAAACAAAATAACAAAGAGAATGAACGAAAACGAAACAGTCCTGTCAGGTGCAGAAACACAAAACAGAAAACAACTACCCACAACCCATAGTGGGAAAACAGGCTGCCTAAGTATGGTTCTCAATCAGAGACAACGATTGACAGCTGCCTCTGATTGGGAGCCATACCAGGCAAAACACATAGAAATCTAACACACAGAACATAACATAGAATGCCCACCCCAACTCACGCCCTGCCCAAACTAAAATGGAGACATAAAAAAGAAACTAAGGTCAGGACGTGACAGACGACACAAGTTGTTCAGCTTCCACGAGCACATCCAATGCTAGCATCAGTAATTCTACATTTGTTGTTAGCCCAGCTAGCATGGACACTGACAGTTGTGAATCTGATGCAGCCGAAGAGCTACTGCCCCTTACCCAGGAAAGCACCGAACAACAGACAGGGACATTGGACCATCGTAGAGGTGCAAATACGACTACATTGATTTGGGGTTCACGTACACTACCATTAAAAAGTTTTGGTCACTTAGAATTATCCTGGGTTTTGAAAGAAAAGCAAATTGTTTTGTCAATTAAAATAACATAAACATTTTCAGAAATACAGTGCAGACATTGTTAATGTTGTAAATAACTATTGTCGCTGGAAATGGCTGGTCTTTCATGGAATGTCTACATAGGCATACAGAGGCCCATTATCAGCAACCATCACTCCTATGTTCCAATGGCACGTTGTGTTAGCTAATCCAAATGTATAATTATAAAAGGCTAATTGATCATTAGAAAACCCTTTTGAAATTATGTTAGCACAGCAGAAAACTGTTGTCCTGATTAAAGAAGCAATAAAACTGGCATTCTTTAGACTAGTTGAGTATCTGGAGCATCAGCATTTGTGGGTTCGATTACAGGCTCAAAATTACCAGAAACAAAACTTTCTTCTGAAACTCATCAGTCTATTCCTGTTCTGATAAATGAAGGCTAATAACAATGTCTACACTGTATTGCTGATACATTTTAAGTTATTTTAATGGACAGAAATGTGCTTTCTTTCAAAAACAAGGACATTTAAGTGACCCCAAACTTTTGAATAGTAGTGTATACTGGGAGTAGTGCCTTACCTCAGCCACAGTGTGTTATATGTGCAAAAGTACTATCTTACAACTCAATTAAACTGTAACGGCATTCCTCCTCCTCTTCTGAGGAGGAGAAGCGAGAAGGATCGGAGGACCAATGCGCAGCGTGGTAAGTGTCCATAACGTTTATTTTAAGATATAAACTGAACACTATGAAATATAAAACAATAAACGTGAACATGAACTAAAACCGAAACAGTACCGTGAGGCAACAAACCCTCACACGGCAACAAACACCCACAAACCAAAAGTGAAACCCAGGATACCTAAGTATGATTCTCAATCAGAGACAACTAACGACACCTGCCTCTGATTGAGAACCATACTAGGCTGAACTCAAAACCCTAACATAGAAAAACACACATAGACTGCCAACCCCAACTCACGCCCTGACCATACTAAATAAAGACAAAACAAAGGAAATAAAGGTCAGAACGTGACAGTACCCCCCCCAAAGGTGCAGACTCCAGCCGCAAAACCTGAACCTATAGGGGAGGGTCTGGGTGGGCATCTGTCCGCGGTGGCGGCTCTGGCGCGGGACATGGACCCCACTTCACCACAGTTTTTGTCCGCCTCCTCAACCGCCCCAGTAGCCTCTTATGAGCGGCGACCCTCGCCGCCGACCTCCGACTGGGGACCCTAGCCATGGGTCCCGAATGGACGGGAGACTGCGGCAGCGCCGGACAGGCGGGAGACTCCAGCAGCTCCGGAGTGAAGGGCGATTCTGGCATCGCCTGGCTGACTGACGGCTCTGGTGGCTCCTGGCTGGCTGGCGGCTCTGGCGGCTCCTGGATGACTGACGGCTCTGGCGGCTCCTGGCTGACTGACAGCTCTTGTGGCTCCTGGCTGGCTGACGGCTCTGGCGGCTCAGGACAGACGGGAGACTGGCAGCTCAGGACAGACGGGAGACTCTGGCGGCTCAGGACAGACGGGAAACTCTGGCGGCTCAGGACAGACGGGAGACTCTGGCGGCTCAGGACAGACGGGAGACTTTGACAGCGCTGGGCATGAGGAAGGCTCTGGCAGCGCTGGACAGGCGGGAGCACCTGTAGGGAGAAGACAGAGAGACAGCATGGTGCGGGGGACTGCCACCGGAGGGCTGGTGAGTGGAGGTGGCACTGGGTAGACCGGACCGTGCAGGCGCACTGGAGCTCTTGAGCACCGAGCCTTCCCAACCTTACCTGGTTGAATGCTTCCCGTAGCCAGGCCAGTGCGGCGAGGTGGAATAGCCCGCACTGGACTGTGCTGGCAAACCGGGGACACCATGCGTAAGGCTGGTGCCATGTCTTAGCACATTTCATGCCATTCTACTACACTTTATATATGACTGGAGACATTATCAAAATCTTTTTTTAATAGGACAAATTAAAGGGTAGTCTATTCTGCTGACAGTGACAAAAATATCAATTAAAAACGACATTGTCCATGTAATAGGCCTACGAGAAGGGAGTATATCAAAATGTCATCAATATACACCACCACACTCTCCACCGTACTAGCACCAACGGAAACCCCTAAACACCTACCTGAGCACTCTCGCGACCACCCCGTGAGAGCCGTCTGTGGCCAAGAAACTGTGGGGTTATGACAAGCTAACCAGAGTAGGCCCAGCACCATGGGAAATGCAGGAGAGTCAATAAGGAAGATACTAATTATCTCCTTGTGACCCCCCTGCGTCACCATGCCCAAAGGAGCGGTGACCTCCTTAATCAACCCTGACCCTAATGGTCGATTATCTAAGGCGTGAACGGGGAAAGGCACAGCCACGGAAACAATGGGGATCCCTAAACTATAGGCTAACACTCTATCAATAAAATTCCCAGCCGCGCCTGAATCGACGAGTGCCTTATGCTGGGAATGCAGGGAATACTCAGGGAAAGTGACATACACAACCATGTGCAACAGAGGGCTCTGGGTGAAAATGGTGCCGGCTCACCTGGGGTGACACCAGAGCGCACTGCCTGCTGCCTCGATCCCCAGAGGAACCAACCCGGAACTGACCTTCAGTGTGACCTCTGCGGCCACAGATAGTGCACGAGCTGGAACCCCCTCCGGTCTCCTTGTGCACCACCCCTCCCAGCTCCATGGGTATCGGAGAGGGGGTGCGGGAGGATGGAACCACCAAACCCCAATCAGAACGTCCGCGGGTAGCTAGCAGGTTGTCCAGCCGGATGGACTAGTCCACCTGCTGGTCGAACGTGAGGGTGGTGTCTCTGCAGGCCAGCTCCCAACGGACATCCTCGCGCAGACTGCAGTGGTAATGGTCGATCAGGGCCCTGTCGCTCCATCCCGCTCCGGCAGCCAGGGTCTTAAACTCCTGGGCGAACTCCTGGGCGCTCCTCGTCCCCTGCCTCAGATGGAAGAGGCGCTCACCCGCCACTCTACCCTCAGGCGGGTGAACTCCTCAAACTGGTCCAACACCGCATCTCCCTCTCTCCACACGGCATTGGCCCACTCCAGGGCTTTCCCGGTGAGGCATGAGACGAGGGCGGACACCCTCTCACGGCCCGAAGTTGAAGAAGGAACCCCTGGCAGTTCGCAGCCTTTCTATCCTATTCCTGGGGCAGGGAGAGACGAATCCCACTGGGACCAGGAGGGAGAGGGGCGCTCAGAGGAGACCCCGGTTGTGCTGATGGAGGTGCTGGAAGAACTCCCTGTCTCTCCCAGTGGTCCATAGTTTGGACAACGCGGTCCATGGCAGTGCCAAGAAGGCGGAGCATTGCTGCGTGCTCCCGGACGCGCTCCTCCACCCCTATACCCGGGGTACCTGCTCCTGCTGACTCCATCGTCAGGTAGGTGATTCTGTAAGGGGTGCGTACTGACGGCAGAGAAGTCAGACGCAGGAGAGCAAAAACTGTGTTTCCAAATGGCGCAGTTTAATAACAAAAAACCCACCGGAAAACAGAACAATCAAATAATGGGTACATAACCCGACTCACACCAGGACAGACGTGGACAAGCACTTACAATAAACAATCTGACAAGGACATGAGGGGGAACAGAGGGTTAAATACACAACATGTAATTGATGGGATTGAAACCAAGTGTGATGGAAGACAAAACCAAAGGAAAATTAAAAGAGGATCAGCGATGGCTAGCCGAACGCCGCCCGAACAAGGAGAGGGACCAACTTCAACGTAAGTCGGAGGAGGAAATTATTGTCCAAAAACAAACTTTAAAGTATTACTATGTGCACTCACCAAGGATATGTGCACTCACATATCATATGTGCACTCACCAAGGATATTGCTGTTGCTCTCGGCTGGTGCCAATAAAATAGGCTATTCTGTTTGTTTAATTGAGAATTTTGATAACTAAAAGACAGATTAGTCCTTTCATTGTCTTCTCTTTACAGCGATAACCATTTTCTGTCCAAAGTATGTTTTCCCGCAATTGTATTTTGAAATATTGCGATATGCCTGGCTTGGCCTCTACTTTCACAGATAGTCGCAACTCAACAATAATCTGCCCAAATTGCGCGTTGCCTTTCCTTCCAACTGTAGGCAAGTCTACTTAAAACAATCCACAACAAAATAAATATCCTCTGTGGCCAAATCATGCTTTAGTAGCCTATTTTGAGTGATTTAATTTATTTCTGTATAGACAGGAGTAGGCTAATTAGGCTATATAATTTTGGCAATTTAATTCAATTTACTTTAGGAAAAGCTTATCCTAGCCTTATAGATGCACTGCCTATGCTTGCATTTTAAAAACATACAGTAACTGCACATAACCTCCATTCGCTATTCACTATTGAAGTGCAGGCTACGGATGACATGAATTTTTTTTGTGGAGCATTCTAATCAAAAGTAATTTCACACATATTGGTACACGCCAGATTAAATTGAGAATAGTCTGATGGGTGAGAATATGATCAAGTGCTTGTCAAATTGTGAATGAGAGACTGATGAAGTGTGTGCAGCCTGTGGAAGAAACAGAGCAGAGCACATAACTTTCATGTGTTTTCTTATTCAAATCATCATTAGTCACATCATGCAGCCTTAGAATGTATTAAACATCAAAACATATAGTCAAAGGTTTGGACACCTACTCATTCCAGGGTCTTAATTTTTTATTTTACTATTTTCTACATTGTAGAATAATAGTGAAAAAAATCAAAACTATGAAATAACACATATGGAATCATGTAGTAACCAACAAAGTGTTAAATAAATCAAAATATATTTTATATTTGAGATTCTTCAAAGTAGCCACCCTTTGCATTGATGACAGCTTTGCACACACTTGGCATTCTCTCAACTAGCTTCATGAGGAACGCTTTTAAAACAGTCTTGAAGGAGTTCCCACCTATGCTGAGTACTCATTTGGCTGCTTTTCCTTCACTCTGCGGTCCAAATCATCTCAAACCATCTCAGTTGGGTTGAGGTCGGCTGATTGTGGAGGCCAGGTCATCTAATGCAGCACTCCATCAATTTCCTTCTTGGTCAAACAGCCCTTACACAGCCTGGAGAGTGTTTTGGCTCATTGTCCTGTACGCCATCCAGGTGGGATGGCGTATCGCCACAGAATGCTGTGGTAGCCATGCTGGTTAAGTGTGCCTTGAATTCTAAAAACATCACTGACAGTGTTACCAGCAAAGCAACCCCACACCGTCACACCACATTCTCCATGCGTCACGGTAGGAACCACAAATGCAGAGATTATCCGTTCACCTACTCTGTGTCTCACAACGACACGGCGGTTGGAACCAAAAATCTCAAATTTGGACTCATCAGACCAAAGGACAGATTTTCACCAATCTAATGTCCATGTCTTGTGTTTCTTGGCCCATCAAGTCTCTTCTTATTATTGGTGTCCTTTAGTAGTGGTTTATTTGCAGCAATTCGACCATGAAGACCTGATTCAGGGAGTCTCCACTGAACAGTTGATATTCAGATGTGTCTGTTACTAGAAATCTGTGAAGCATTTATTTGGGCAGCGATTTCTGAGGCTGGTAACTCTAATAAACATATCATCTGCAGCAGAGGTAACTCTGGGTCTTCCTTTCCTGTGGCGGTCCTCATGAGAGCCAGTTTCATCATAGCGCTTGATGGCTTTTGCGACTGCACTTGAAGAAACTTTTAAAGTTCTTGAAATATTCCAGATTGACTGGCCTTCATGTCTTAAAGTAATGAACAAAACATTAAGCATACAGGAGGACCTGTTTCTTTGTTAACCGCTCAACACAGAATAGCAGCATGTGTTCACTCCCTCAAATCATTTGGAGAAAATATCCTTTCTATTTTATTCAGCTATGTTCAATTGTATTCTTCATATTATAAAACAATGCCACGGAATTCTAAGAAAATATTTTCTGCTAAATTAACTAGTGTAGCCCACAGCCATATGGCATAGCCTGATCAGGGCCTAACATAAGGAAACTCAGATTATGCAATTCTGTTCTTCTGAAATAGACTACATTTTCATCATATCATGTTTTTTTAAACCTGTCTAAAATAAATAATGGATTTATTGTGATGGTGTAGGCTATATTAAATGGATTTATTAGACATCTTAAAATGTAGATGTTCCAAAGGTCTGCATCAGTGGCTTGTAAGCTGTGTGTGGAAGCCAGGAGATGCTAAACGTGTTGATGTTAATTAACTTCAATTACCATGAGACTGGCAGTCATTTGCATGACAATCACAGGCTGACAAAATGTCATGACCGCCACAGCCCTGGCAACTAATGACTACATGTATTGTGTCCTTTCCTCCCAGGTCCCAGCCTGGTCCATGTGCTCTCAGAGGGGACAAGCACAAGAAGAGCCCCCAAGCTACTCCCAGAGACTCTGACATCAGCTTCCCCCCTGGACGCCCCACTTTCGACAACATCGGATTGGTCTGCTGCCTACACAACAGCCGACCCCTCTCCACCACCAAGTGCCTGCCACGTACAGGCTTTGGCTGGCTGGCCCGCCAATCAAAGGCCATGAACCGCCTGGAGAGAGGGTTCAAACACTGCTGTAAGGGACTGGAGAACGTGCTACCCTGTGCTGAGGGAAAGGTAAGGAGTGTGTGGGTGTGTGTGTGTGTGTGTACAGTTCGAGTGTTGATCAATTCAAGTGTTTACAGAACATCTCTCCACCTCTCTCTTAGTGGCGTGAGGAGCTTGACAGGTTCTGTGAGGAAGAGCAGAAGGAGAGGCCTCACAACTCCTCCTGTTGTGATGTGGGAGAAGGTGAGGAGAGGTACACCTGTTTCTCCTCCCGCGCCCCTCATCCAGACTATGACCAAAAGCTTGACTCTTCTGACGCACCACAGACCCACAACCTCGGACACATCTGTGAAACATACAAGATCATCAAGAAGTAAGGGTTTGTTTAGGTTTGTGTGTGTGTATGTGTGTGTGTGTGTTTAATTGTACCTTTTTCCTCCTCAGTCACATTTTTATGCTGCCCAGCCCGATTGTTTATCTTTCTGGGTGACAGAACCAGACCTTTCAGAAAGGGTACATTTCACTGTAGTAGATGGTGACTGTAGCTATGTTTCCATCCGACTGGCGACAGATTTTAAATTTGCGCATTTTCCCACAAGTGGTGTGTTTCCACCAAACTGACTTGTAGTGCTTTTTAGTAGTGCACACAAAATGTCTTTTTTTCTTCATTTTCCTGAATAAAAATCTAAGGATCTGTAACGGTTTTCTTGGGTTGATGGAGAGGCGGACCAATACGCTGCGTGGTTACTATTCATGGTTCTTTAATAAAGCAACTACACATGAACAAACTAACAAAACAAGAAACATGAAAAAACCAAAACAGCCCTATCTGGTGCAAACACAGAGACAGGAACAATCACCCACAAAACCCAACACCAAACAGGCTACCTAAATATGGTTCCCAATCAGAGACAATGACTAACACCTGCCTCTGATTGAGAACCATATCAGGCCAAACACAGAAACAGACAAACTAGACACACAACATAGAATGCCCACTCAGATCACACCCTGACCAAACAAAACATAGAAACATACAAAGCAAACTATGGTCAGGGTGTGACAAGATCAGCGTGTTTCCATCATATTTCCAACTTTCCTGATAGATTTGTCACAGAAACGGTTGTTATAAATAGTAAATGTGCCAACTCTGGTCTTGGCACATTCGCTCGAGCCAACAGCTAGCAAATACAGTGTGGGTAAACTAGTCTACATGATGAGATTTATTATGGATAACAGCGACCAATATTTACATTTTTCAAATGGCAGTCAAGCATCAATCATAATGTCACCAGAATAAAACCTTTGATATTTACTGGAAAGGAGCATCACTGTGCATCTTCACCACCCTGTGAAGTTCATCATAACTTGTTTCATCTGTAGCCTAATAAACTGCATAGTTTCCTGAGTCGTAGTAGAAGGACCACACACCATATTATCGAGTGACTGCAAGTTTACGTCAATATGATGGTTATTATATTAATAGTTGCGCATAAAGGAATTTCCACTGCCATTTCTCACATAACTCATTTTACAGACGAAAAGATCCCACCATGTCAAACGAACAAATTATCTGTCAGTATTTATACAATTTCACAAAAAATTCCTGTTTCCATTACAGTTGTTGTGGTTTTATTTTATACAGTATGTCCTTACTTGCAATAAAACTGTGGATGGAAACGTGGTTAATGACATTAAAATTCCAGATTCGCATTGCATCAAAAAACATTACCAAAAGTTTAAAAACAATAGTATACCATAACTTTCACAAGTATCTTATTACAGCAGCTAGTTTAATCCAGGGACATTTGTACATATCTGTCTAACAAAGCCCTTTGACTGATTTGGTTTGATTATCGAGTAAAACAAAGATGTAGTATACTGAGATGATCTTGCAATCTGCTCTCTCAGCTTCCCTGTGGCTCTCCCTGTCCAGAACTTAGTGGACCAATGCTGCTCCCTGCCAGCAGACCAGAGAACTGCATGTGTTCAGATACAGGTGAGTTCGACACTTAATAATGCAGGTTCACTCAGACAACCCCATATCTCATATTAACCAGGTTGTCCCATTGGGATAAAATGAACATGATTGGCCATCAAGTGTCTACAGGATCTTAGACTGAGAGTTAAGTTAGTTATAAACAATCATTTTTATATTGTAGCTCCTTGCATGTTGCAGGATTTTTGATATTGTTGTTTTCATAACTTCTCTCTTTGACTGTGAACCCAGCTAGTGATGCTGTCGCAGACACGCTGTCTTGAGGGGAAGCCCTCCTCTTCCTCTGTCTTGCAGAAGTCCTGCCCTTCCTCCTCCTTCTCCCAGGACTCCCCTATCTGCCTCTCCAGACTGCTCATGAATGCCATCACCAAGGCAACCAAGTCCCCACACCTCAGAAAGAGGAAATTCCTCCTCACCTGATTTTGGTTTTACTCTGATGGCAGTGGGCCAATCCGAATTAGCGGTCAGGGCATTTCTGCAGTAGTCACTAGATAACCATGCCAGAAAGGATACAATTGGTAATACAGAATAACTGTTGAGCAATTGCATGATTTAGTCAAACAGGGGTTAGGGTAAGAGTAAGCAGAATTTATAGTTAGTGCCATTTATTCCATATTTTCTAGCATGGCCAGATGACAACCAATTAATGTATGGTATCCGAGTGCACATAATATTTCAGTATTACTGTCAGTGTCTGTCATTAAGAGGTTGTTATAATGTTAGAACACCTGGAGAGCTGATATGAATATAAAAAAGAAGTGGTAATTCAAATGGTGATTTGTTTCGTAAAGCAGATATGTTTCAGATTTGTTAGTTGTATTTTTCATATAGCTCCAGAACTGCTAGTCCAGTTGTCCTGTTCTATTTCTAACATTTGAAATAAATCTTTATAGAATATGTCTTAATCATTTTGGAGTGAAGCACTGCCAGTTATTGTAATTTGTCATTATCTGACACATGAACAACATTGAAATGATTATTTGTATAAACTGACATGTTGATGGAAGTGGACTTTATGTTATAGTGACTGTGTGACTGACATTTATCCACTAAGTTAGTGTAGTAGAACTTGCATTAATAGAGACAGACAGGGTCCTCACTAGCTGTCACAGCCACAGAGTTTAGCCCAAAGCCTGGCAGATGGCGATATTGAGTGGTTTCATCTCACCGTCCAAAGGCATTGTATGAAGCCGGTTATATACACTTGTATCCCCGGTGGACCGGTTCTTACATGAAACATTCTCCATTCAGGCTGCAAAGGCATCGATTTCCTCCGTAATTTAATTTAATTGCGAGAAGGTAGAAAAAAAAACGGGGAAACTGCTTTCTTTATGAAACACTATTTTCCACCACCATGCCAAAGTGGCTAAGAATGTTAGTCCCAGATGTTGCATATTGCGTTCAGCCAATCAGGTTGCAGAAGTCTGTATACCTTACCCCAGTGACGCTGGGTCAGGACAGGAGAGTCTTCTCCACCTTTCTAAGCCTGTTATCGTACAGGCTCTTATCAGCTTGACTACGGTGTTTGTTACAGTTGATCTTTCCTTGGTACTGTAGTAGCTAGCCAGTTTGACTCAGGTCATGAGAATAGACTGGTCTGTTTTGGTCCAACAATAACAAGCCTGATTGCTTTATGGGGATCTAAGTCTGACAGGACTGCGAACTAAGCCAATGAACACACACATACAAATGATACAGGGTGTTCTCACTATATACAGTACCAGTCAAAAGTTTGGACACACCTACTCATTCAAGGGGTTTTCTTTATTTTGACTCTTTCTACATTGTAGAATAATAGTGAAGACATCAAAACTATGAAATAAGACACTATGAAATATGTAGTAACCAACAAAGTGTTAAACAAATATATTTTATATTTGAGATTCTTCAAAGTAGCCACCCTTCGCCTTGATGACAGCTTTGCACACTCTTGACATTCTCTCAACCAGCTTCATGAGGAATGCTTCTACAACAGTCTTGAAGGAGTTCCCACATATGCTGAGCACTTGTTGACTACAAATCATCCCAAACCATCTCAAATGCGTTGAGGTCGGCTGATTGTGGAGGCTAGGTCATCTGATGCAGCACTGATGCAGCACTCTCCTTCTAGCCCTTACACAGCCTGGAGGTTTGTTTTGGGTCATTGTCCTGTTGAAAAACAAATGATAGTCCCACTAAGTACAAACCAGATGTGATGGCGTATCACTGCAGAATGCTGTGGTAGCCATATTGGTTAACTGTGCCTTGAATTCTAAATAAATCACAGACAGTGTCACCAGCAAAGCACCATCACACCTCATCCTCCATGCTTCACGGTGGGAACTACACATGCGGAGATGATCTGTTCACCTACTCAGCGTCTCACAATGACACACCGGTTGGATCCAAAAATCTAAAATGTGGACTCATCAGACCTAAGGACAGATTTCCACTGGTCTAATGTCTTTTGCTAATTTTTCTTGGAGTCTCCTTTTTCGCAGTCTCCTCTGAACAGTTGATAGGCAAGATGACGCCTGACAGATAGGGCAGTTCTGCTTCTAGTTCCCAAGCAACTTTGCAGTATTTGGCTTTTTGTGTGTTATTTCTTACATTATTAGCCCAGGAAATGTTTGTGTTATTTCTTACATTATTAGCCCAGGAAATGTTTGTGTTATTACATACAGCTGGAAATAACTTTTGGATATCAGAGCGACGGTAACTCACCAGCATTACCACCGGGAATACGACTTTCCCAAATTGTATCCTTTGTTCGTACCCCCAGGGAATTTAACTGATTCCAGAGGCTGATCCAAAACACCGCCGGCGGAGAAGAGGTGTTCAGAGTGGACTTCTAGTCCGACTCAGGAGGCGCACACACCATCCACTGCTCCCTAGTGTATTACTTGCTAATGTTCGTTTTCTGGATAATAAATTAGACACGCTCAGGTCGAGAATCTCCTTCCAGAGAGACATCAGGGATTGTAACATGCTCTGTTTCATGGAAACATGGCTGTCTCGGGACATACTGTCTTTGTCCATACAGCCAGTTGGGTTCTCAATACACTGTTCAGACAGGAATAAAGAACTCTCTGGGAAGAAGCAAGGTGGGGTTGTATGTTTCATGATTAACTACTCATTGTGTGATTATGATAACACACAAAAAACTCAAGTCCTTTTGTTCACCCAACCTAGAATATCTCACAATCAAATGTTCGTATTACCTCCCAAGAGAATTCTTTGGTTATAGTCACAGCCGTTTATGTTCCCCCTCAAGCCAATACCACGATGGCCCTCAAAGAACTTCACTGGACTTTATGCAAACTGGAAACTACATATCCTGAGGCTGCATTTATTATAGCTGAGGACTTCAACAAAGCAAATTTGAGGAAAGATCTGTGGTGATAAATCATCAGGAGTCATCACCTGCGAGGGCTGCAAGGTGAGACTGCAGCACTACACACCTAATTTCACTCTGACCAAGCAGACATAACAAACCGTGTGGTCAGATGACATATTTCCAGGGATTTCATTGGTTATTTCAATGGTCCTCTCTCCCCCTCAGGGTTTTTCCCTGGTGTAGCCAGCTGCCGTCCGTGTCCTACTCCTGTTTCAGACAGAGTAACTGTCCTATAGACAGAGCCAGCCGCAATCGCTGACAGAGCTGCCGACTGCAGAAGTGTGTGACCCAGGGCATGAGCCGGGATGGTGAGACACCCATGCACACATACAAAAAGATGTCTCCTGGTAAAATAAAGGTTGAATAAATACACACTTTTCAGATCAGGACAGTGGATCACCGTCTACAGATCATAAATTGTAACGCAGCAGATGACTCCTTTCTTGTCTCTAGTATGGGTGAATGGAATGTCCAAAACTTCAACATCAAACAATGAACACTGGGACAATATATTTCAAATGCTGGGAATGATGAGAGGTGGAATATGGAAAATGTATAAAGACATTATAACGAAAACATGAGGAGTATTAACACCAGGTTTACATCCTTTACGTGGTGTAGAAAATATCAAGGATGAAGAGAATGTTTTGTGATGAGAGGATTGTGATTTTACTTCTCTAATGAGATCATAGTGATTAGGATACTTTGCCTCTTTACTAGCCACGCCCCAGGGAGCCCAGAGAGTGTGTCAGCATGATGAAAACTCACCCATTTTTATTTAAAAAAAAAGGGGTGGATCAGCTTAATATTGGAAAGATTGTTGCTTCCATCAATGTAATTGTCTGCATGATTTCCAATCCCCCATATATTTTGGGGGGTAAATATATATTACCATATACATACACATATGCATACATGTACACATATATACATACACATACCTATGTAGACACATATACTTTTTTTAAGATACCTTTATTATTCCGCAAACCCTACCACCCTTCCCCCAATTGAAGTAAACTAATAAACAATATCAAATCAAAATCAAATCAAATTTATTTATATAGCCCTTCGTACATCAGCTGATATCTCAAAGTGCTGTACAGAAACCCAGCCTAAAACCCCAAACAGCAAGCAATGCAGGTGTAGAAGCATGGTGGCTAGGAAAAACTCCCTAGAAAGGCCAAAACCTAGGAAGAAACCTAGAGAGGAACCAGGCTATGTGGGGTGGCCAGTCCTCTTCTGGCTGTGCCGGGTGGAGATTATAACAGAACATGGCCAAGATGTTCAAATGTTCATAAATGACCAGCATGGTCGTATAATAATAAGGCAGAACAGTTGAAACTGGAGCAGCAGCACGGTCAGGTGGACTGGGGACAGCAAGGAGTCATCATGTCAGGTAGTCCTGGGGCATGGTCCTAGGGCTCAGGTCCTCCGAGAGAGAGAAAGAAAGAGAGCATATGTGGGGTGGCCAGTCCTCTTCTGGCTGTGCCAGGTGGAGATTATAACAGAGCATGGCCAAGATGTTCAAATGTTCATAAATGACCAACATGGCCAAATACTAATAAGGAAGAACAGTTGAAACTGGAGCAGCAGCACGGCCAGGTGGACTGGGGACAGCAAGGAGTCATCATGTCAGGTAGTCCTGGGGCATGGTCCTAGGGCTCAGGTCCTCCGAGAGAGAGAGAGAGAGAGAAAGAGAGAAAGAGAGAATTAGAGAACGCACACCTAGATTCACACAGGACACCGAATAGGACAGGAGAGGTACTCCAGATATAACAAACTGACCCTTAGCCACCCGACACATAAACTACTGCAGCATAAATACTGGAGGCTGAGACAGGAGGGGTCAGGAGACAATAATGCTTTGGCTTCTACCTTCTACCGTTTATACATCTTATACACATTTTACAATAGTTATATTTAGTTTGTTTTTAGTCCTTCCTCTTTTTCTGATGTCCATCCAGTTTGATTTCTATTTGTAACTCTGCTATTTCACAACATTCCTGAACCTATATACATTTTACCGACCCCGTAAGTTTTACATTGGTTATCTTGTTATTAGTCCCACCCTTCAGCTCCATTCAACCCCTCCCATCTATCTCTCAACACCAACCATTTTGGATTTCTATTTGCCATATATTTTTCAACTGTGCTGTGATGCTTGACATAAGTACTGAAACTTTCTATTATTGTAGCTTCTACATGTTGTAAATTAAAAATAAACATTTTTGCTAAAATAATGATTATATTATTGATTGATTGACTATGGCTTTTCAAATCACCCAGTATTGCTATCTGCAGCATTAGTTCTAGGCAAATGTTACAATTCTTCAGCCATTCCTAGACCTGTGACCAAAAACGAGCAACATATGGACAATAACCAAATAAATTATCTAATGACTCTGCCTCCTCACAGCAGAGCTGGGAAGATTGTATCCCCCATATACATAACATTATTTTGGTTGCAAGAATTTTGTATAGAAATGTAAATTGAAAAAAAATTGAAGTTTTGAATCCGGCGTTGTTTTGCATATCAATTCATAAACCATGTGCCATGGAATGGGTACATCGAAAATCTCTTCCCAACTATTTTGCAATTTATATGTCACAGCTGTCAGTTTTTTGGTCCCCAAATGAAATTCTTATATGTTTTTATTTATCACACTTTTATTTAACCATTTATGTTCTCTACCACGGGGCCGACATACAAGTTCCTTTTCCCCCTTCTACTTCCCTCTTCCATTTTTGTGGTAATGCTGCAATTAGTTGGTGGTAATTTTGGGTAGAGCAGACATTTCCATATGTCTGTGTTAGCTGCATGTGTGACATAACTCCACCAGTCCTATTTATGATATCATTCACTAAAATTATAACTTTTGAAAAAAAATATTCTATTCAAAAAATATGTTTTTTATCAATAAGTATATTTGAGTTTAACCACCATATTTGTTGTATTATTTGTTCTGTCTTTTCAGCTGAATTAAACTGAAATTGCAACCAACTTTCTAAGGCTTGTTTAAAAAATAACGATATTTTGGAGATTATTTCCTTTTCAAACAACCGAAAGTGAGCAGGTGTAATCTGAATAAAGGGGAAAAGGCCTTTCCTGAACATAGGATGAGACATTCGTACCAATTTACTAGAGAACCAGTTTGGATTTAAGTGTAACTTTTGTATGACTGATGCCTTTAGTGAGAGGTCTAATGCTTTAATATTTAATCATTTCTGCCCTCCGAATTCATATTCGTTATATAAATAGACCCTTTTAATGTTGTCTGGCTTGCCATTCCAAATCAAATTGAATATTTTTTGTTCATAAAATTAAAAAGCAGGTCACTAGGTGTACACAAAACCATAAGCAAATAGGTCAACTGTGATATGACTAAAGAGTTAATCAGGGTGATTTTTCCACAAATAGGCAGGTATTTTCCTTTCAATGTTAGCAAGATTGTATCTATTTTTTGCGAACTTTCTATAAAAATGTATTGGAGTGAGATCATTTCTTTCTTTTGGGATTTGTATACCGAGTATGTCCAAATCCCGATAGCAAAAGTCTCTAGATCCTCTATGAGGCGGTGGAGAGATTCTAATTGTGGTTTTAAAAGAAAACATGATTCATCAACATACATCAACATGAATGACACCTTAGTTTTTAAGCCACGGATTTCTAATACCTTAATATTATTGTTTGATCTAATTTTAACAGCTAACATTTCGATGGCAATAATAAATAGATATGCCGATAGTGGACAACCTTGTTTTACTCCTCTAGATACTAAATAATGGCTACATCTCAGAAAGTTTTAAACTATTTTACACCTAGGGTTACTATACATAACTTTAACCCATTTTATAAGAGATTCTCCAAAATTGAAATATTTTAGAGATTTATATATAAACTCCAGTCGAACTTTATCAAAAGCCTTTTCAAAATCAGCTATGAAAAACAGGCATGGTATTCCCGATATTTCATGGTATTCTATTATTTACAATACTTCTTCATCTTATATTATCTCCAATGTATAGTCCATGTAAAAAACCTGTCTGATTAGAGTGTGGCAGGGTAGCCTAGTGGTTAGAGTGTTGGACTAGTAACCGAAAGGTTGCAAGTTCAAATCCCCGAGCTGACAAGGTACAAAGCTGTCGTTCTGCCCCTGAACAGGCAGTTAACCCACTGTTCCTAGGCCGTCATTGAAAATAAGAATTTTTTCTTAACTGACTTGCCTAGTTAAAAAAAAAAAATATATATATATATCTGACAATACTTTTTAAATTCTATGCGCCAAGCATTATGTTAGGATTTTTGCATCACAACACTGAAGTGTAAGAGGTCTCCAATTTTTTAAATGGACTTTATCTTTATATATACCACTTGGGTCCTGTTTCATTAATGATGATATCAGACCTTCTTGTTGTGTGTCTGATAATCTACCATTTATATAGGAGTGGTTAAAACATGCTAATAATGGTCCTCTGAGTATATCAAAACAAGCTTTGTATACTTCCACTGGTATGCCATCCAGCCCTGGAGTTTTCCCATCCTTAAAGGCTTTAATTGCATCAAGAAGTACCTCCTCCATAATTTGGCCTTCACATGAGTCTTTCTGTACAGATGTTAATTTTACATTATTATTAGGAAAAATATCCATACAATTAGTTTCAGTTAGTGGAGATGGAGGAGCCTGAAACGAAAACATATTCTTAAAGTACATTACTTCCTCTTTCAAAATATAATTCGGTGAATCATGCGTGACTCCATCATTTGTAACAAGTTTCAATACATTTTTTTGTAGCATTTCTATATTGAAGAGTGAAAAAGTATTTGGTGCATTTTTCCACATATTCCATCCAGTTCGCTTTATTTTCTATAATATATTACACTGGATCTTTCTTGAATAAATTCCTCCATTTATTTTTGTTTTTCCTCTAACTTATTCTGTGACTCTATGGTACCGTTTTTATTACTATCTAACTGTACTGTTAGTCCTTCAATTTCCTTTGTTAATATGGACTCTTTTGATCTAAACAACTTTTGTTTTATATATGAATACTGAATTGCATGGCCTCTAAAGGCACATTTAACAGTGTCCCATACAATAAGGAGATCTGCTGTCCCTATGTTATGTCTGAAATTCAGTTTTAAATTCTTCTGTCCTAGTTCTAAACAATTTATAATCTAGTAGGCTTTGATTAAATTTCCAATATCCTCGCCCACGTGTAAATTCGGTAAGAGTAATATATAAGCCAATTATGTGATGATCCGATCGCATTCTGTCCCCTATCAACACTTTTTAAACTTTTGGTGCCAGAGAGAATGGTATAAGAAAGTAGTCAAGGCGACTAGCTTGATTAAGCCTCCGCCATGTATATCTCACTAGGTCAGGGTATTTAAGTCTCCATATATCCACTAATTCCAATATATCCATGACATTCATGATTTCCTTAAGTGCTTGAGGGTGATAGTTGGTAGTGTGATTTCCTTTCCGGTCCCATAGAGATATTTAAGACCGTATTAAAATCTCCCACCATAATAATATAGTCTAGTGTTGCTTGTCTTGATCAATTCTTATATATGTTTTCAAAGAAACTTGGATCATCATTATTTGGACCGTATAGGTTAATAAGCCATATCTGTTTATTGTCCAATATCGTATTTAAAATAAACCATCAATCCTTGATGATCTGTTTGGACAATTTGCACATTTGGATCAACATTACTGTTAATTAAAACCATCACCCCTTTTGAATTTCTTTGCCTATGGGAGAAATATATTTCGCCCCCCCACCCAGTCCTTTTCCACAAAACTTCATTGAAAATTGTTGAATGATTTTCCTGTAAATAATAGATATTATATTCCTTCTCTTTTAGCCAGGCAACTACTGATCATCTGCTAAGCCATTACAGTTGTAACTGGCTATACTTATTTCACCACTTACTATAATGAGACACAACTTTCAATTATATTTATCAAAATATATGTTTGTAAATGTACCATTAAAAAATAACATGATGATTGAGTGTCTATATAGCTGTACCATGGTATTTGCATTGCTACTAAGTAAACCTCCAATTGGTCCTCACTATTCCACCCATTAAAAGCCCTCCTCATCCCGAGATGTGTTGTCATCCCAATGCCCGACAGACGACCCCCGACCCCCCGTATCCCATAGCCCTGAAAATACTGGGATCCATCCTTCGAAAAGAGCACACAGTGACATTTACAGAACAGAAGGAGATCAACCGCCAAATGCATTTCCATCGCCCTCACCTCGATTTGCATTATATACAGCAATCATGAAAATATATATATTAAAACAAATCCTGTTTCTTAATTTCCACAATTAGCTATTCATATTTGTAGTAATGTAGGCAATTTATGCAAAGGATTTTACCTCTCACCAGTCTCGCCATTACCAAAATTACATTATTGCAAGCAATTATTATATTAGCAAACAATTATTGCGAATCATCCTATATTGTCCCTAACATCTTTACTCCTTCGCAAACAGTTGTGGGATATGCACACACACTCAACCCTTTCCCCCCACACAACCATAGGCTCACATTCTCAACAGTTGTGGGATATGCACACACACTCAACCCTTTCCCCCACACAACCATAGGCTCACATTCTCAACAGTTGTGGGATATGCACACACACTCAACCCTTTCCCCCACACAACCATAGGCTCACATTCTCAACAGTTGTGGGATATGCACATACACCCCCACAATCATACACACTCAACCCTTTCCCCCACACAACCATAGACTCACATTCTCAACAGTTGTGGGATATGCACACACATCAACCCTTTCCCCCCACACAACCATAGACTCACATTCTCAACAGTTGTGGGATATGCACACACACTCAGCCCTTTCCCCCCACACAACCATAGACTCACATTCTCAACAGTTGCACCACCTCAGAGCCCAACTCAAGAAAGGTCTTGATTTACGAATGCATATACAGTTGCAGCTGTATGAGAAGGCCTGCAAAACTGTGCAACAAAAAAAATGGGCAGAAATGGAGAGATTTTATTAACCATTGTCACGTCCTAGATGATGGAGGTCAAATGTACACCTATTCCCTGAAATACCCACAACACGGTCCCCCGTATTGACCATATTCCCAAGCATCTCCATGCAGTCAGACTTTAGATTTTGTGCCACCAGGGCCACAATAATATACCCCCTCTCTGAATGTCCGAGTGTGACCCCCTCCCCATGGGTTACTGCAGCTAGTGTTGCCAGCACTGCCACTACCTGGGTGGGGGCACCCCACCGGAATCCCCACCGGCTAGGTACAAGGTCGTCAAGGTTCTCATTAGCAGCTTTGAGAATTTCCTTGTATAGTATGCTGTCCCTTTAGGGGGCTTTGGCTTTGCAGGACCAACCCTGCCAAGCAGGCTCAGAATCTTGAGGGGGCAGTGCTGCTCTTGGTCTCTGACCGCATTTTGGCTGCATACAGACCACTTACAGCAGGCACATAAAACAGATAGGGACTTCTCCATAGTATCTGGGTCATTCAGGTGGGTGTCATTCAGGTGGGTATCTAAGGTATAGGGTTGTGGACTGTTCCATCTTATAGGATCATAAATAAATAAATTAGATATATCATTTATTTAAACAATTTAGTTCTCCATGATAGGACAAAAAATATAATAAATGTATAATTTCATTTAAAACACTGTTCCTCCATGATAGGACAATAAATAAATAAATACGATGTATAATTCATTATAAAAAGTATATCCACCATCTGAACAACATTGAAAGCTCTCTCACACCCCCGCTCACAGCAATACATTGATTCTGGGATATGCAACCATTTCCTTTCTCACTCAACGCCACACTTTCCCAAACATAAAAAAAACACACCACACCATCCACACATACTATGCCTTTTGTTTACTGAGTTTTTATCTTCACTATGTTGAATTAGTGCTTTTGTGTTCCAATTAGTTATATCAAATCAAATCCAATTTTATTTGTCACATACACATGGTTAGCAGATGTTAATGCGAGTGTAGCGAAATGCTTGTGCTTCTAGTTCCGACAATGCAGTAATAACCAACAAGTAATCTAACTAACAATTCCAAAACTACTGTCTTATACACACAAGTGTAGGGGGATAAATAATATGTACATAAAGATATATGAATGACTGATGGTACAGAGCGGCATAGGCAAGATACAGTAGATGGTATCGAGTACAGTATATACATATGAGATGAGTATGTAAACAAAGTGGCATAGTTAAAGTGGCTAGTGATACATGTATTACATAAAGATGCAGTAGATGATATAGAGTACAGTACATACGTATACATATGAGATGAATAATGTAGGGTATGTAAACATTTCTGTATATTTGAAGATATACAGAAAAGCTATATTTTTTATTGTATTATTACAATTCATAACCAGGCTAGAATTATTTCATTATTTTCCTCATCTATAAGAACTTTGTAATTTTTAAAATATCCATGGAGTAGTCTTTGTGTCTCTGAACAACTGGTTATCAATATATAGTTTATTGACAACGAGAGCTACTCGTTTCCCTTTTAATCTATTTTCCTTGAAAATTGGATACAGAACTTTACGCCATTCTGCAATTTCCTTCGGGAACTGGTCATTCATGACAATTTTTGTCCCAGCAAGTCTTTTACCCATTATGTTATCTTTAAATGAAGCAAATTTGGCGTTCATACATCTGCCCTCTCTGTCTGAAGCGGTGTACACGTTCCAGTTGGATTTTGTCGATAGCTTCACGTGGAATCTGAAGCGCTGCAAGGAGGAACTCTCTAACTACAGATTCAGGAACTTCTCCTTCTTTCTCTTGGATACCTGTAAGTACCAGATTCTCTCTCGTGGATCTAGTCTGTATGTCAAGTAAGGCTTCTCTCAGAACGGTGTTCTCCTTTTTAAGTTCATTCACTTCGGTTTCAATCTGATTGACTGTCACTTTTAACTTATTTGTTTCCTTCTCCAATGTCGCAGCTTTTTCATCACTCATCTCGAGGCTTGCCTTCAACTCTTTTATATCCTTACTGACTAATGCAAGGATACCCAGTTTGTCACTTATTGATTTTAACAGATCGGTTTCGACCTTTACCATTCCCGGTGGTGAAAATATTAAATCGTCTGTGTCTGTAGAAGAGTCACGTTTTCGTTTTGAAATCGGTTCCCCTGTCTTCCTCTCCGTCATGTTTGGGTGTTGCTTGTTTTCGTAATATTTGTCGATAAATGTCTCTAGTCTTAACATTTGCTTTGTATTATTATCTAGATTGAAGGTTATCACCCACCAGATTGTGTAGTGCTAATATTTAGTCTAACTTGCTGATATTAAGTATTCCGTTTTTATCTTGATAACTAATTTTAAACTAATTGTATCTACATAACTACGTTCAATCCGTCATTACCTGTCTCAGTCCCGCCCTCTCCCTTTTTACCAAAGGGTAGAATAGAAACTGCAGCTAGGTCTACATTAGTCACAACTCTGAAACTCAACAAGAGGTTGTCGAAGACAAAGGAATTGAGTAGCTGTCCTAAGTACTGTGTCTAAGAAAGTGAATTTAAGTAGGACCATCCTGTTACTCTCTTCAAATCATCATCGCCTACACTGCTCTCATCCCCACTCTGGGGATCATCAACACGGCTAAGTTCTCAGAAGACCACTCTTCCAGAACGAGTGCAAGTAAACAGACATGAAAGAAGAGGGACATTGTGACCTCTTATGGACAATCAGAGACACCCGAGAACGAAGGAGAGGGCCATCCAAAGAATAAGGCTAATTCTAACCCTTCTCACAATGCGGAACTCATTCCACGAAGGCCTGGGCCCAACAGAGATCACCGACGAGACCTTCAACAAGTAAATACATGCATTACTTCTTACCCAAAAGAAAGGCAGTTCGGGGCAAGGTATTAGGGTTACTATGAGCGTAGTTCCCAAATGTATCCAAGTGGTGCTTCTCTTTCCCTCTCGCATTCTCTTTCTCTTTAACTCTCCATCTTGTGTAACAAGTGTCATATTGTGTTAGTCCGCTAGGGACCTGTTGTCACCGTATAAGTGTTCCAATCAATAACCTATACCGTGTGTGTATCCTGTGTTATCATTTAGTTTGTTAGTAAATAAACAATCAAATATGTGTTGTACGGAATTATTAGTAAGACTCGGGTTTGTGCAGATTCACGAGGTCTGCGACGTTCAAAATGAGACTGATATGAGGAAATGATAAATATATAAATATATATATATTCTTGAGTTAATTCGGATTAATTCAATTTAATTTGAGTTAATTCGGGAGACGGTAACTCGGTAAACAACTTATCCCGTGGTGCCCCACATTTCTAATGAGTTAATTGTTACATGATTAATTTAATCCAGTAACAATTAAACATAGTAGGTAATTATTCGATAAATAACAGTCATCACATTAATGAGAGTCACGTCAAGACACTTTGTATGAGGGTAATTCAACTCAACTCCACCACCATCTGTTTTTGTTTCCCCAGCGACGAAGTTTGGTCGGATGTTGAAACGTGAGCGGTACTCTCTGCGTACAGAGGTGGAGAGACACCGTCAGCAGCAGCAGCAGCATCTCCAGGCAGAGGCCCCGCCCTGCCCTACCCCAGCAAGGCATGCCATGACCGGTCACCCCACCTGCTCCAGGCCCCGGCTTCGGCCTACTCCTTCCCTGGAGAGCCAGAGCTGTCACCCTGCACGACAGATGTGCTCCCTTACCTGGTGTGCTCCCCAGGCGAGTCCCAGGCTCCAGATCTGGCCTACCACGGCTTCTGTGTGTCTACTGGCAATGGGCACTTAGACGAAAGAGGTAAGGGAGTGGACACATACACACACTCAAAACACAATCTCACTAGCACTGTTTAATATCTGTTACCCCTTCTCACTCCCTCTTCTTCATGGTTCGACACCTGTCAGCCATCTCCTGACCAGACGATAGGGATGGGAATTAGATCGTATGACCCAGAAGCCCCCTACTGCCCTTACCCCCCTCTGCTATGCATGGAGGAGCTGTGTGACAGTATCGGGCAGTCCTATAGGGACACCAGTCAGAAGACAAAGTACAGTGAGACACAGGTTTTATCTTGGGCATATGAAACGTAGGGGGGATACAGAGGGTGAGGGGCAACAGAAGACAAACAGCAGAGGGGCTAAGGATTTTAGAGATGGGGAAATGGCAGATAAAATAGGGGGAAAGTTTACAGGACTCCACCCGGAGGGGCAGGTCCCGAGTGGAAAGCCATACCCTCTGCCCGAGCCGAAAGTTGGGAGCAGGGGTCCAGTGGCAATCCGCTTGTCGAAGATACCTGAATTTGGTCTTCAAAACAGCAGCCCGGGCTTTGTTCCAGGTCCGGCGAAAGCGGCAGATGAACATCTGGGCAGAGGGTATGCTGACTTCTTCTTCTTACTCAGGGAGGAGCGGGGGTTGATATCCCAAGGAACACTCAATGGGCGAGAGACCATCGGCCGAGCAGGGAAAGGTGTTACGGGCGTATTCCACCCACACAATTAAGGGGGAGAGAGAAAGAGGGAGGGAGGGAAGGAGGGGAGGTCTCCAGGTCCTGATTGGCTCGTTCCGACTGGCCGTTAGATTGGAGGTGGAAACCAGAGGACAGGCTGGCTGATGACCCAATGAGGGTGCAGAAGGCCTTCCAGAACCGGGACAAGAACTGGGTACCATAAGGCATTGCTGTAACTCTGCGTGTCTTCAACAGAGCCAATGGTGGCTCTGTTGTGAGACAACATTGTGGAGCTGGTCTGAGTCTGCTGGGTCTGCTGGGTCATTCATGGGCAGTTCGTACTGTAACGACTCAGGATGTGACCCAGATGCAGACACAGGAGGCGGATAGTACAGTTTTCAATAATTTCTTATAACACGGGGCAAATGGTAGGTCGAGGACAGGCATAGGTTCGTAATCAGGTCAGAGTCAGGCAGGCAGAATGGTTAGAACCGGAAAAACTAGGAAACAAACACTTGAAAAACAGGAAAACGGGAAAGCACGCAGGTAAGACAAGACAAACTGGCAACAGACAAACAGTGGACACAGGTATAAATACACAGGGGATAATGGGGAACACCTGGGCGACACCTGGAGGGGGGTGGAGACAAGCACAAAGACAGGTGAAACTGATCAGGGTGTGACACGCAATGATTACATCAAGCTTGTGACTCAAAACATTTATTGGATGCATTTGCTGTTTGTTTTGGTTGTGTTTCAGATTATTTTGTGCCCAATAGAAATGAATGGTAAATGATGCTTTGTGTCATTTTGGAGTCACTTTTATTGTAAAGAATAGAATATGTTTGCTAACACTTCTACGTTAATGTGGAGGCTGTATGATATTTGTGTGTCTAACCTTCTGAACTTTAACTTCAAATGGAGTACTTTTGGAGTATAGAGCCAAAATATATTTTTTAATCCTTCACTGTCCCAATAATTACAGAGGACACGATCTCATATTAACTTTGCCAATTGGTTCCTAGTCTTAGTGATGCTAACTCTGCTAACTGTGTTGTTCCAGGCTGTGGTGATCTGATGGTGGCGGTGTTTGACTTCGCTCACAGAATGTGTGTCCTGAGACTGACTGAGCAGCAGATGGCTCTCTTCAGCTCACTGGTGCTCATTAACCCAGGTAAGACACACAAATGCACACACATTCTGTAAAATGATACTGCAGATAATCTTAGTACAATAAAGTTATAGATCAGAAAAGTCATAGATCAGTAAAGCATTCAAGTTTGAGGGAGTAGTGAGTGGAGAGTGTTTACCAGTGGTGTAAAGTACTTAAAGTAAAAATACTAAGTAGTTTTTTGGGGTATCTGTACTTTACTTTACTATTTATATTTTTGCCAACTTTTACTTTTAATGCACTACATTCCTAAAGACAATAATGTACTTTTTACTCCATACATTTTCCCTGATACCCAAAAGTACTCGTTACATTTCGATTGGAAAATGTTCCAATTCACACACTTATCAAGAGAAAATCTCTGGTCGTCCATACTGCCACTGATCTGGCGGACTCACTAAACACAAATGCTTTGTTTGTAAATTATGTCGGCGTGTTGGAGTGTGCCCCTGGCTATCTGTAAATGATGTCTGAGTGTTGGAGTGTGCCCCTGGCTAGCTGTAAATGATGTCTGAGTGTTGGAGTGTGCCCCTGGCTATCTGTAAATGATGTCTGAGTGTTGGAGTGTGCCCCTGGCTATCTGTAAATGATGTCTGAGTGTTGGAGTGTGCCCCTGGCTAGCTGTAAATGATGTCTGAGTGTTGGAGTGTGCCCTGGCTATCTGTAAATGATGTCTGAGTGTTGGAGTGTGCCCCTGGCTAGCTGTAAATGATGTCTGAGTGTTGGAGTGTGCCCCTGGCTAGCTGTAAATGATGTCTGAGTGTTGGAGTGTGCCCCTGGCTATCTGTAAATGATGTCTGAGTGTTGGAGTGTGCCCCTGGCTAGCTGTAAATGATGTCTGAGTGTTGGAGTGTGCCCCTGGCTATCCTTCAATTATTTTATTTTTAATGGTGCCATCTGGTTTGCTTAATATAAGGACATTGAAATGGTTTATTCTTTTACTTTTGATGCTTAAGAACATTTGAACAGTTCCACTTACTTTTGATACTTTAGTATATTTCAAACCAAATACTTTAGGACTTTTACTCAAGAAGTATTTTACTGGGTGACTTTAACTTTTACTTCAGTCATTTTCTATTAAGGTATCTTTACTTTTACTCAAGTATGACATTTGAGTACTTTTTCCACCACTGGTGTTTACCCTCTATGACATCACTGGATACAACGTGTAGAACTCCGTGGGTCTAACCCCAAGAAGTTCTGTAAAATGGTTAAAGACCTGAAGAACAAACTCTCCCCCTCACAGCTGCCCATGTCCCTTAATGTTGATGATGTGGTTGTTGCTGACAAGAAGCACATGGCTGAGCTCTTTAATCACCACTTCATTAAGTCAGGATTCCTATTTGACTCAGCCACGCCTCCCTGCCCGTCCAACGTTTTCTCATCTCCCACCCCTTCTAATGCGACTGTCCTCGATGCCTCTCACTCTTTTCCCCCTGCCCCGCTACAAAGTTTGTCCCTGCAGGCATTCACTGAGTCCAAGGTGCTAAAGGAGCTCCTTAAACTTGACCCTGCCTTCAAAGCAGGGTTTATCTCCAACATTTAAAATCTGTCTCTTCTTTCTGGGGAAGTTCTCATTGCTTGGAAGGCAGCCATGGTTCATCCTTTATTTCAAGGGGAGATCAAGCTGATCCTAACTGTTATCCTAACTGTTATTCTTTAAAAGTGCTTTCCTCGCCATCTTAAATGAGCATGCCCCATTCATTTTGAACCAGGAACAGATATAGCCCTTAGTTCACTCCAGACCTGACTGCCCTTGACCAGCACAACAACTTCCTGTGGCGTACTGCATTAGCATCGAATAGCCCCCACGGTATGCAGCTTTTCAGGGCAGTTAGGAAAGCAAAGGCTAGCTTTTTGAAACAGAAATTTGCATCCTGTAGCACAAACTCCAAAAAGTTCTGGGACACTGTAAAGTCCATGGAGAATAAGAGCACCTCCTCCCAGCTGGCCACTGCACTGAGGCTAGGAAACACTGTCACCACCGATAAATCCGTGATAATTGAGATTTTCAATAAGCATTTTTCTACGGCTGGCCATGCTTTCCACCTGGTTACCTCTACCCCTGTCAACAGCCCTGTACTCCCACAGCAACTTGCCCAAGCCTCCCCATTTCTCCTTCACCCAAATCCAGATAGCTGATGTTCTGAAAGAACAGCAAAATCTGGACCCTTACAAATCAACCGGGCTAGGCAATGAGAACCCTCTCTTTCTAAAATTATCATCCGAAATAGTTGTAACCCCTATTACTAGCCTGTTCAACCTCTCTTTCGTATCGTCTGAGATCCCCAAAGATTGGAACGCTGCCGCGGGCATCCCCCTCTTCAAAGGGGCAGACACTCTAGACCCAAACTGCTACAGACCTATATCTATCCTACCCTGCCTTTCTAAGGTCTTCGAAAGCCAAGTTAACAAACAGATCACCAACGATTTCGAATCCCACCGTACCTTCTACGCTATGCAATCTGGTGTCCGAGCTGGTCATGGGTGCACCTCAGCCACGCTCAAGGTCCTAAACGATATCATAACCGCCACCGCTAAGAGACAATACTGTGCAGCTGTATTCATCGACCTGGCCAAGGCTTTTGACTCTGTCAATCACCACATTCTTATCGGCAGACTCAACCGCCTTGGTTTCTCAAATGACTGCTTCGCCAGGTTCACCTTCTCAGACAGAGTTCAGTGTGTCAAATTGGAGGGCCTGTTGTCCAGACCTCTGGCAGTCTCTATGGGGGTGCCACAGGGTTCAATCCTCAGGCCGACTCTTTTCTCTGTATACATCAATGATCTCGTTCTTGCTGCTGGTGATTCTCTGATCCACCTCTACGCAGACGACACCATTCTGTATACTTCTGTCCCTTCTTTGGACATTGTTAACTAACCTCCAGATGAGCTTCAATGCCATACAACTCTCCTTCCATGGCCTCCAACTGCTTTTAAATGCAAGTAAAACTAAATGCATGTTCTTCAACCGATCGCTGCCCACACCTGCCCGCCCGTCAAGCATCACTACTCTGGACGGTTCTGACATAGAATATGTGGACAACTACAAATACCTAGGTGTCTGGTTAGATTGTAAACTCTCCTTCCAGACTCACATTAAGCATCTCCAATCCAAAATTAAATCTAGAATCGGCTTCCTATTTCGCAACAAAGCATCCTTCACTCATGCTGCCAAACATACCCTCGTAAAACCGACTATGTATCACTAGCCACTTTAAACAATGCCACTTAATATAATGTTTATATACCCTACATTACTCATCTCATATGTATATACTGTACTCAATACCATCTACTGCCTCTTGCCTATGCCGTTCTGTACCATCATTCATTCATATATCTTTGTGTAAATATTCTTCATCCCTTTACACTTGTGTGTATAAGGTAGTTGTTGTGAAATTGTTAGGTTAGATTACTCGTTGGTTATTACTGCATAGAAGCACAAGCATTTCGCTACACTCGCATTAACATCTGCTCACCATGTGTATGTGACAAATACAATTTAATTTGCTTTGATATCCTACCGATCCTTGACTTCGGCGATGTCATTTACAAAATAGCCTCCAACACTCTACTCAGCAAATTGGATGCAGTCTATCACAGCTCCATCCATTTTCTCACCAAAGCCCCATATACTACCCACCACTGAGACCTGTATGCTCTCGTTGGCTGGCCCTCGCTTCCTAATCATCGCCAAACCCACTGGCTCCAGGTCATCTACAAGTCTTTGCTAGATAAAGCCCTTCCTTATCACAGCTCACTGGTCACCATAGCAGCACCCACCCGTAGCACGCACCAGCAGGTATATTTCACTGGTCACCACCAAAGCCAATTCCTCATTCGGCCGCCTTTCCTTCCGTGTCTCTGTTGTCAATGACTGGAACGAACTGCAAAAATCACTGAAGCTGGAGACTTATCTCCCTCACTAGCTTTAAGCACCAGCTGTCAGAGCAGCTCACAGATCACTGCACCTGTACATAGCTCATCTGTACATAGCTCATCTGTAAATAGCCCATCCAACTACCTCATCCACATACTGTTATTTATTTGATTTATTTTGCTCCTTTGCACTCGAATGTCTCTACTTGCACACTCATCTTCTGCACATCTATCACTCCAGTGTTTTAATGGCTATATCCTGCCTGTTTGGCCCTGTCCGGGGGTATCATCGGATGGGGTCACATTGTCTCCTGACCCCTCCTGTCTCAGCCTCCAGTATTTATGCTGCAGTAGTTTATGTGTCGGGGGGCTCGGGTCAGTCTGTTATATCTGGAGTTTTTCTCCTGTCTTATCCGGTGTCCTGTGTGAATTTAAGTGTGCTCTCTCATCTTGTCTCTTTCTCTCTTTCTTTCTCTCTCTCGGAGGACCTGAGCCCTAGGACCATGCATCAGGACTACCTGGCATGATGACTCCTTGTTGTCCCCAGTCCACCTGGCTGTGCTACTGCTCCAGTTTCAACTGTCCTGCCTAGAGCTATGGAACCCTGACCTGTTCACTGTGATTACTATTATTTGACCATGCTGGTCATTTATGAACATTTGAACATCTTGGCCATGTCATGTTATAATCTCCACCTGGCACAGCCAGAAGAGGACTGGCCACCCCTCATAGCCTGGTTCCTCTCTAGGTTTCTTCCTAGGTTTTGGCCTTTCTAGGGAGTTTTTCCTAGCCACTGTGCTTCTACACCTGCATTGCTTGATGTTTTGGGTTATAGGCTGAGTTTCTGTACAGCACTTTGATATATCAGCTGATGTAAGAAGGGCTATATAAAGACATTTGATTTATTGTAATTATTTCGCCACTATGGCCTATTTACTGCCTTTACCTCCCTTATCCTACCTCATTTGCACACATTGTATATTGACTTTTTCTATTGTATTCTTGACAGTATGTTTGTTAATTCCATGTGTAACTGTGTTGTTGTTTGTGGCGCACTGCTTTGCTTTATCTTGGCCAAGTCGCAGTTGTAAATGAGAACTTGTCCTCAACTAGCCTACCTGGTTAAATAAAGGTTAAATAACAAATTGGCCTATTTCTCTTTTGCCCTGTTTATCAAAAGTGTTGGAAAAACTTGTCAATAATCAACTGACTGACTTTCTTGATGTATGTACTATTCTCTCAGGTATGCAATCTGGTTTATGCTCAGGTTATGGATGTGTCACTACAACCTTAAAGGTCATCAATGATGTCACCATTGCCCTTGATTCTAAGCGATATTATGCTGCTATTTTTATTCACTTGGCCAAAGCTTTTAATACGGTAGATCATTCCATTCTTGTGGGCCGGCTAAGGAGTATTGGTGTCTCGAAGGGGTCTTTGGGCTGGTTTGCTAACTACCTCTCTCAAAGAGTGCAGTGTATAAAGTCAGAAAATCTGCTGTCTCAGCCACTGCTTGTCACCAAGGGAGTACCCCAAGGCTCAATCCTAGGCCCCGCACTCTTCTCAATTTACATCAACAACATAGCTCAGGCAATAGGAAGCTCTCTCATCCATAAATATATGCAGATGATAGTCTTATACTCAGCTGGCTCATCCCAGGATTTTGTATTACATTTTCTACAACAAAGCTTTCTTTTTGTCCAACAAGCTTTCTCCAACATTAACCTGGTTCTGAACACCTCCAAAACAAAGGTAATGTGGTTTGGTAAGAAGAATGCCCTCCTCCCACAGGTGTTATTACTACCTCTGAGGGTTTAGAGCTTGAGCTAGTCACCTCATACAAGTACTTGGGAGTATGGCTAGATGGTGCACTGTCCTTCTCTCAGCACATATCAAAGCTGCAGGCTAAAGTTAAATCTAGACTTGGTTTTCTGTATCATAATCACTCCTCTTTCACCCCAGCTGCCAAACTAACCCTGGTTCAGATGATGATCCTACCCATGCTAGATTACAGAGACATAATTTATAGATTGGCAGGTAAGGGTGTTCTCGAGCGGATAGATGTTCTGTACCATTCGGCCATCAGATTTGTCACCAGTGCTCCTTATATGACACATCACTGCTCTCTACAGTATACTCCTCTGTAAACTGGTCATCTCGGTATTTATAAAACTCTCTTAGGCCTCACTCCCCCCCCCTACCTGAGATATCTACTGCAGCCCTCATACTCCACATACAACACCAGTTCTGCCAGTCACATTCTGTTAAAGGTCCCAAAAGCACACACATCCCTGGGTTGCTCCTATTTTCAGTTTGCTCAAGCTAGCCACTGCAATGAGCTGCAACAAACACTCAAACTGGACAGTTTTATCTCAATCTCTTCATTCAAAGACTCAGTCATGGACACTCTTACTGATAGTTGTGGCTGCTTTGCGTGATGTATTGTTGTCTCTACCTTCTTGCCCTTTGTGCTGTTGTCTGTGCCCAATAATGTTTGTACCATGTTTTGTGCTGCTACCATGTTGTGTTGCTACCATGTTGTTGTTATGTTGTGTTGCTACCATACTGTGTTGTCATGTGTTGCTGCCTTGCTATGTTGTTGTCTTAGGTATTTGTCTTATATTTGTTGCTTTAACATGCTCTCTGTTAGTTTGTCTCCTAAGTGTTACCATGGTGATTCCCATTGAAAAGGCTTCCAATAAACTGCTGATATGATTTAAAAAATGACTGGTGTTCCTGTATTGTCTGTTTTCCCAATGTACAAAATAGGATGTTTAATTGCATGCCAGGAAGGGAAAGAGGAAACATAGCGGGAGAGAACTCAGTGCATGCAGCTGCACACTGGTAGAATGTACATGTTTTAACGACACATCTATGATAAAACACACACAGACATTCCTGCTTTGAGCCGTCCTCAACGGTGTGTGTTTGATTCATAGACTACCCAATGAGCTGAGTGTGTTCTATCGACATCTGTGTGTTTCAGTAGTGTGCGGATGTCTGTTTTTCTTGTATGACTTCACCTTCGGTACCTTGTAGCTGAAAGTATCCTAACTGGATGTGGGTACAGGACACCACTTCTTAACTGTGTGTGAGAGTGGCAGTGGCTGACACTCAGCTGAGCTTCGTTGTGTGTATGGGAAGACTTTTGTTCCGTCTAAAACTGCCCGTTTTGGGAAAATAAATCATTTATGTGTATTTATGTGTGGATGCCTTTGTTCGTCGTCTATCTCTGTTGAAACCAATCAATCCTTCTACAGGGAAGATGTTGATTGGTGTAAGACTCTGGTTGTCCACCAGAGGTCAAAATGTCCTTCTTCTTAGTTGTCCTGGCTTGTATGGGCTGTTTTCAGAGCAGATTTTCAGATGCAGCAATGGCTGTCTGAGATACGATTTTCTCCTTCCCACCTACTGTCTTTAGTCAGAGTTTGAAGCACTTTACACGTGCAGCTGCAGACTGGCAGTATCGTGGTCTGATATAATATAATGTAATGTTTACATACCCTACATTACATCTCATATGTACAGTGGGGCAAAAAAGTATTTAGTCAGCCACCAATTGTGCAAGTTCTCCCACTTAAAAAGATGAGAGAGGCCTGTAATTTTCATCATAGGTACACTTCAACTATGACAGACAAAATTAGAAAAAGAAATCCAGAAAATCACATTGTAGGATTTTTAATGAATTTCATTTGAAAATTATGGTGGAAAATAAGTATTTGGTCACCAATAAACAAGCAGGATTTCTGGCTCTCACAGACCTCTAACTTCTTATTTAAGAGGCTCCTCTGTCCTCCACTCGTTACCTGTATAAAAGACACCTGTCCACAACCTCAAACAGTCACACTCCAAACTCCACTATGGCCAAGACCAAAGAGCTGTCAAAGGACACCAGAAACAAAATTGTAGACCTGCACCAGGCTGGGAAGACTGAATCTGCAATAGGTAAGCAGCTCTGTTTGAAGAAATCAACTGTGGGAGGAATTATTAGGAAATGGAAGACATACAAGACCACTGATAATCTCCCTCGATCTGGGGCTCCACGCAAGATCTCACCCCGTGGGGTCAAAATGATCACAAGAATGGTGAGCAAAAATCCCAGAACCACACGGGGGGATCTAGTGAATGACCTGAAGAGAGCTGGGACCAAAGTAACAAAGCCTACCATCAGTAACACACTACGCCGCCAGGGACTCAAATCCTGCAGTGCCAGACGTGTCCCCCTGCTTAAGCCAGTACATGTCCAGGCCCGTCTGAAGTTTGCTAGAGAGCATTTGGATGATCCAGAAGAAGATTGGGAGAATGTCATATGGTCAGATAAAACCAAAATAGATTTTTTTTGTGAAAACTCAACTCGTTGTGTTTGGAGGACAAAGAATGCTGAGTTGCATCCAAAGAACCCCATACCTACTGTGAAGCATGGGGGTGGAAAAATCATGCTTTGGGGCTGTTTTTCTGCAAAGGGACCAGGACGACTGATCCGTGTAAAGGAAAGAATGAATGGGGCCATGTATTGTGAGATTTTGAGTGAAAACCTCCTTCCATCAGCAAGGGCATTGAAGATGAAACGTGGCTGGGTCTTTCAGCATGACAATGATCCCAAACACACCGCCCGGGCAACGAAGGAGTGGCTTCGTAAGAAGCATTTCAAAGTCCTGGAGTGGCCTAGCCAGTCTCCAGATCTCAACCCCATAGAAAATCTTTGGAGGGAGTTAAAAGTCCGTGTTGCCCAGCAACAGCCCCAAAACATCACTGCTCTAGAGGAGATCTGCATGGAGGAATGGGCCAAAATACCAGCAACAGTGTGGGAAAACCTTGTGAAGACTGTCATTGCCAATAAAGGGTATATAACAAAGTATTGTGATTAACTTTTGTTATTGACCAAATACTTATTTTCCACCATAATTAGCAAATAAATTCATTAAAAAATCCTACAATGTGATTTTCTTGATTTTGTTTCATTATTTTGTCTGTCATAGTTGAAGTGTACCTATGATGAAAATTACAGGCCTCTCTCATCTTTTTAAGTGGGAGAACTTGCACAATTGGTGGCTGACTAAATACTTTTTTGCCCCTGTTACGATCAACTAGGAGTGGTGGTGGGTGGAATCAGGCGCAGAGAGCAGGGTTCAGTCTTTCCTTCAAATTTATTCCCCAGTGCAACAAAAACAGTCACGCCAATACACAGGGCGTATAATAAGTTGCCGGTCCAAGCAACAGGACAAAATAGTCCGGAGAATAAATGTACGAATAACTCAAACCATCAAAACACAGAGTAACACAAACAAGCCCGCACAAATACCCAGCGGGCCTAGTGCCCTTAAATACCCTACAAACAAACCCTAATACAAAACAGGTGTACCCAATTACCCAATAACCAAAAACAAACGGAAAGGAAATCGATGGCAGCTAATAGGCCGGCGACGACGACCGCCGAGCACCGCCCGAACAGGAAGAGGCACCGTCTTCGGCAAGGTTCGTGACAGTACCCCCCCCCTGACGCGCGGCTCCCGCAGCGCGCCGACCCCGGCCTCGAGGACGACCCGGAGGACGAGGCGCAGGGCGATCCGGGTGGAGGCGATGGAAATCCCTCAAGAGGGAAGGATCTAAAATGTCCCTCCCCGGTACCCAGCACCTCTCCTCCGGACCGTACCCCTCCCAGTCCACGAGGTACTGCAGGCCCCTCACCCGGCGTCTCGAGTCCAGAATAGCTCGTACTGTGTACGCCGGGGACCCCTCGATGTCTAGAGGGGGTGGAGGGACCTCCGGCACCTCACTGTCTTGTAGGGGACCAGCTACCACCGGCCTGAGGAGAGACACATGAAACGAGGGGTTAATACGATAATAAGAGGGAAGTTGCAATCTATAACACACCTCGTTTATCCTCCTCAGGACTTTAAATGGCCCCACACACTGCGGCCCCAGCTTCCGGCAGGGCAGGCGGAGGGGCAGGTTTCGGGTCGAGAGCCAGACCCTGTCCCCTGGTGCGAACACCGGGGCCTCGCTGCGGTGGCGGTCAGCGTCTCTCTTCTGCCGTTCACTGGCCTGCCTGAGAGAATCCTGGACTGCCCGCCAGGTCTCTCTAGAGCGCTGTACCCACTCCTCCACCGCAGGAGCCTCGGTCTGACTCTGATGCCACGGAGCCAGGACCGGCTGGTAGCCCAGTACGCATTCGAATGGCGACATATTCGTGGACGAATGCCGAAGAGAGTTCTGGGCTAACTCTGCCCACGGGACGTACCTCGCCCATTCTCCTGGCCGGTCCTGGCAATACGACCTCAGAAACCTGCCCACTTCCTGGTTTACTCTCTCCACCTGCCCATTACTTTCGGGGTGATAACCAGAGGTAAGGCTGACCGAGATCCCCAGACGCTCCATAAACGCCTTCCAAACCCGAGACGTGAACTGGGGACCCCGATCGGAGACGATATCCTCTGGAACCTCATAGTGCCGGAAGACGTGGGTAAATAGAGCCTCTGCAGTCTGTAGGGCCGTAGGGAGACCAGGCAATGGGAGGAGACGGCAGGACTTAGAGAACCGATCCACAACGACCAGAACGGTAGTGTTCCCCTGAGATGGGGAAGATCAGTAAGGAAATCTACCGAGAGATGGGACCATGGCCGTTGTGGAACCGGGAGGGGCTGTAACTTCCCTCTAGGAAGGTGCCTAGGAGCCTTACTCTGGGCGCATACCGAACAGGAAGAGACATAGAGCCTCACATCCCTAGCTAAGGTGGGCCACCAGTATTTCCCCCTAAGACCCCGCACTGTCCTATCAATCCCCGGATGACCCGCAGACGGTAGTGTGTGGGCCCACCGAATCAACTTATCACGGACACCAAGCGGTACGTAACTTCTACCAGTCGGACACTGTGTAGGCGCAGGTTCAACCCTCAACGCTCGCTCGATGTCCGCGTCCACCTCCCATACCACTGGGGCCACCAGCCGAGAGGCTGGAAGGATGGGAGTGGGTTCGATGGACCGGTCCTCGGTGTCATAGAGACGGGACAGCGCGTCGGCCTTAGTGTTGAGGGAACCTGGTCTGTAAGAGATCGTAAATCTAAAACGTGTAAAAACATGGCCCACCTAGCCTGACGCGGATTCAGTCTCCTCGCTGCTCGAATATACTCCAGATTACGGTGGTCAGTCCAGATGAGAAAAGGGTGTTTAGCCCCCTCTAGCCAGTGTCTCCACACCTTCAGGGCTTTTACCATAGCTAGTAACTCCCGGTCCCCCACATCATAGTTCCGCTCCGCCGGACCCAGCTTCTTAGAAAAGAAAGCGCAGGGACGGAGCTTCAGTGGCGTACCCGAGCGCTGAGACAGCACGGCTCCAACCCCAGCCTCGGACGCATCCACCTCCACTATGAATGCTAACGAAGGGTCCGGATGCGCCAACACGGGAGCCCCAGTGAACAGTGCCTTCAACTGGTTGAAGGCTCCATCAGCCTCTGCTGACCACTGCAGACGCACCGGCCCCCCTTCAGCAGTGAGGTAATGGGCGCCGCTACTTGGCCAAAACCCCGGATAAACCTCCGGTAGTAATTGGCAAACCCTAAAAATCGCTGCACCTCCTTTACCGTGGTCGGAGTCGGCCAATTACGCACGGCGTTAACGCGGTCACACTCCATCATCATCCCCGAGCTGGAAATGCGATAACCCAGGAAGGAAACGGCTGGTTTGGAGAACACACATTTCTCAGCCTTGACGTATAGGTCATGCTCCAGCAGTCGCCCAAGAACCCTGCGCACCAGGGAAACATGCGCGGCGCGTGTGGCAGAATAAATCAAGATGTCATCAATATACACTACCACACCCTGCCCGTGCAAGTCCCTGAGAATCTCATCTACAAAGGATTGGAAGACGGCTGGAGCATTCATCAACCCATACGGCATGACGAGGGACTCATAGTGGCCTGATGTGGTACTAAACGCTGTTTTCCACTCATCTCCTCCCCGAATACGCACCAGATTATACGCGCTCCTGAGGTCCAGTTTTGTGAAGAAACGCGCTCCGTGGAATGATTCCACCGCCGTAGCGATGAGAGGTAGCGGATAACTAAAACCCACTGTGATCGAATTGAGACCTCGATAATCAATGCACGGACGCAGACCTCCCTCCTTTTTCCTCACAAAAAAGAAACTTGAGGAGACGGGTGACATGGAGGGCCGAATGTACCCCTGTCTCAGAGCTTCCGTGACATATGTTTCCATAGCCACCGTCTCCTCCTGTGACAGCGGGTACACATGACTCCGGGGAAGTGCAGCGTTCTCCTGGAGGTTTATCATGCAATCCCACCGTCGATGGGGTGGTAATTTGGTCGCCCTCTTCTTACTAAAAGTGATAGCCAAATCGGCATATTCTGGGGGAATGCGCACGGTGGAAACCTGGTCTGGACTCTCCACCGTCGTGGCACCGATGGAAACTCCTATACACCTCTCTGAACACTCGTCTGACCACCCCTTAAGAGCCCCCTGTTTCCAGGAAATAAGGGGATTGTGAATAGCCAGCCAGGGAACCCCCAACACCACCGGAAACCCAGGTGAATCAATAAGGTAGAAACTGATCCTCTCCCTATGATTCCCCTGCGTTACCATGTCCAGCGGAATCGTGGCCTCCCTGACGAACCCTGACCCTAACGGTCGGCTATCTAAGGAGTGCACGGGGACAGGTGGGTCTATCTGTACTAACGGAATACCCAATTTACGGGCGAGTCCACGATCCATAAAACTCCCAGCTGCGCCTGAATCGACTAGCGCCTTATGCTGAAGAGAGGGGAAAAACGCAGGAAAAAAAATTAACAAAAACATGTGACCAACAGGGAGCTCTGGGTGAGTTTGGTGCTTACTCACCTGGGGTGGCCGAGGAGTGTTCCGCCGACCCTTTCGACTCCCAGAGGGACTCCTCCAACACCGGTCCGAAGTGTGTCCTCTCCGTCCACAATAGGAGCAGGAGGAGCCCCCTCTGATCCCCCTAGATGCAGCTCCTCCCAACTCCATCGGAGTGGGAGAGCTGGAAGGTGGAATTAACAGGACCCCTTCTGAACGCCCGCGGGCAGCTAGCAGGTTGTCCAATCGAATAGACAAGTCTATTAGTTCATCCAGGGAGAGAGTTGTGTCCCTGCAAGCTAGCTCCCGGCGGACGTCCTCCCGGAGACTAACCCGGTAATGGTCCATCAGGGCCCTGTCATTCCACCCAGCACCAGCAGCTAGGGTCCTAAACTCCAACGCGAAGTCCTGTGCGCTCCTCGTCTCCTGTCTGAGGTGGAACAGTCGCTCACCCGCCGCTTTACCCTCTGGTGGATGATCGAACACAGCTCGGAAACGGCGGGTGAACTCCAGGTAGTTGTCCCGAGCCGAGTCTGGACTGTTCCAGACCGCGTTAGCCCAGTCCAGGGCCCTGCCCGTTAAACAGGAGACGAGGAGGCTCACCCTCTCCTCACCCGAGGGAGCCGGACGCACGGTAGCCAGGTAGAGCTCTAGCTGGAGCAAAAATCCCTGGCACCCAGCCGCCGCTCCATCGTACTCCCTCGGGGGGGAGAGACGCAGTGCGCCGGACCCAGAGGATGACGTAGGTGGAGGAGGTGATGTCGGCAGTGGGGGAGCTGGGGTAGACGTCGGTAGGCCACTCCTCTCCCATCGTTCCATCCTCTCCATCATCTGGTCCATCGCGGTACCAATCCGATGGAGGACCGCTGTGTGGTGGTGAACGCGCTCCTCCATAGTGGGGAGAGGGGTGGTCGCTGCTCCTGCTGATTCCATTTCAGTGGTGCGGGCTTCTGTTACGATCAACTAGGAGTGGTGGTGGGTGGAATCAGGCGCAGAGAGCAGGGTTCAGTCTTTCCTTCAAATTTATTCCCCAGTGCAACAAAAACAGTCACGCCAATACACAGGGCGTATAATAAGTTGCCGGTCCAAGCAACAGGACAAAATAGTCCGGAGAATGAATGTACGAATAACTCAAACCATCAAAACACAGAGTAACACAAACAAGCCCGCACAAATACCCAGCGGGCCTAGTGCCCTTAAATACCCTACAAACAAACCCTAATACAAAACAGGTGTACCCAATTACCCAATAACCAAAAACAAACGGAAAAGAAATCGATGGCAGCTAATAGGCCGGCGACGACGACCGACGAGCACCGCCCGAACAGGAAGAGGCACCGTCTTCGGCAAGGTTCGTGACAGCCCCACTGTATATGTGTATGAACCGGTTTAGCTAACGTAGGCTAATGCGAGACATATCTGATATTGGCAGAAGGCTTAAATTCTTGTTAATCTAACTGCACTGTCCAATGAGAATAACAGATCTATAAATCACATTTCTAGCAACGCCTCCTCCCTTTCATGTGGACGAAACGTTCTATGACTCTGTCATACAGTACACGCTTTTAGTTTTTGTTGTCCTAGGCTACCTGGCAAAAATGCTTGCTCGCTAGCCTAACTTGCTCTCATGGGAAACGATGAGCCAGCTGGTTAACATTAGCCTTCTACATCTGGCTACGTATTGAACTTCCATCCTCTCAGGCAAGAGACACTATACATTTTATGGTTGGATCAGAATCGCTGTCATAATCATTGGCCAGTATGGAGAATTAAGTAAAACCACAAGCCCAAAACCCTATCTTCATCCATGGCTAATTTAGGACAATTTTAGCTAGCTAGTCACTGGAGGACAACAACACAACAAGATTCAAATTGTTTCTGGATGTGACATGATGTGATGTGATTGGACTGCAGCCAAATCCAAACTGGCTTCCTTGACACTTTTTTTGGGTGTGCCAGGACCATTCACAGTTGAGCTCACTAGGTTTAGTTCAACACTGATTGGCTATTATTTTATAAGTGTTTTATCAAGGGAGACCAAATGCTTGCTAGCTTCCCTTGCATTCGATATTACACATACAGAGAGGCGCTGTTTTGCACAATCAGTTGCTTTCCATAGTGTGATACATTCAAGGACAATTATTTATTTTGTTATTGGCCAATTTGTTTTTTGTTTTTTGGGGGGGGACTGGCTTCCATCCATGAATACATAGCACTGCTGACTAATGGTGGGAAAATACCTCCCTCTTTTCCCTCCAATCACAGAACAACCATACATGTATTTATGCTCTCTCACAGCTCTCACACACTCATTCTCTGTTTCATACCACTCCAAAAGGACATAACGGTTTGAAAAGAAGGGATTCCAGCTGTCGTTTGTCAAGTCGTTTCCTGAACTTGGCGTGGCTTTGGAACAACTTTGCTAAACACAGGGAAAGAGAGTGGGGGTGAAAGAGGGCAAAACAGAGGGAGTTGAAACAGTCCAGTGAAAGAGGACAAGGATAACTCCAGTATCAGTACTCAAAATGGGTTGGTCTTGGGCTCTAGCGTGCTGGTGTGCATTAGTGCTGGTGTGCTCGTCTGAAGGTTTGTAGCTTACAAGGTTTTTGCATGTAGTCATCAGTTCTTTCTGTCCTTGTTTTATGTCCTGGTATGTGTTTATGGCTCCCCTTCTGTTTGTGCATGGTCTGTTAGAAGTGCACAGAAGAGGCCATTTTTATGCCCTATCAAGATCATGAAGAAAAACATTATTTGTTGGACGTGATACATTCCATTCCACCAGTTTAGTGTGGAACAACTTTGTCCAAGTCTACTAACAGTATAACTATTATTCTATGTATAACAAACATCTAGACTAGAGAATTCACACCATGTTAATTAAAGGTGCAATATGCAGAAGTCGCTCCGCAATTTCCTGCTTGATAAAATTCAAATAGTTAATTTCAGTTTGTGACAAAACAAACAATGTATAGTGTTGAGAATCATTGTACCATGTAAATATTTATATTTTCAGCTGTTTGAAGCTGGTATACAAAACCAGAAGCAAAAATTTAACTTAAGAAATGGGAATCATAGAAATAGTACACTTAGAACAGATCTCCCACTTCTTAGACTTGCTGTCAATGAGAATAACAGATCGATAAGTCACATTTCTATGTGAATTGGGTCACACAAAAAGTTACATATTAGCTTTAAGTATTCTGATTTCATGATTTCCACAAATCTAGGTGGAAGTACTGACATCACATGGTCAGAGTGCTATGGCTTATTTATTAACTAGTACGTGTGGGCGTGTGTGTTTACATTCTCCCATCCCTTCCACAGATAACAGATCCCTTCCTGACTTGTTATGTGTGTATGTGTTTATGTGTGTGTGTGTGTGTGTGTGTGTGTGTGTGTGTGTGTGTGTGTGTGTGTGTGTGTGTGTGTGTGTGTGTGTGTGTGTGTGTGTGTGTGACTGTGTGACTGTGTGTGTGTGTGTGTGACTGTGTGTGTGTGTGACTGTGTGACTGTGTGTGCGTGTTTCAATGCCCCCACAGTGCTGTGTATATATTTGTCTTCCAGGGGAGATCACCATGTACCCGGACACAGACTTTACACCTAGAGTTCGGCCAAGGGCTGGGCCTCGCTCGTTTTGGAATTCCTACCCCAGTACCCTCTTCCCCCCCGGCCGGCCCTCCCATAAGAACCTCCAGGCCATCTGTCTCCATAGCATCCATCGTCCGCGGTTCCCTTTCTACTCCCTCCCCCTAAACGGTGGAAGTGACTTTCATCGTCAAGCTGAAGCAGTCAACCGGGTAGAGTCCTGGTACAGCGCATGTTGCCATGGGAACGGGACACAGCAGGTCCAGGAAGTGACGCTGTGCTGCGTTACACAGGCGGTGAGTGTTTCTGTGGCAACATTGGATTCTGTCCTGTTCCATTCTGTCCTTTCATGTTGTGTTGTGTTCAGTTCTGCTTAGGTCCATTCACTCCTAGTGTACCAACAGAACCACCTTCTAGGTGCACAGATGCAGTAGTGATGAGGACAGAGGATGTCCAGGGAAGATGAGACTCAGTAGAAGGAAAGCCCATACAGACACAACAGATTAGCCTTGGAGTCTATCTGTATAGCTGTGTAGCTGTGTAGAGGGGAAGGCATTCATGAGTCAGGCCCACTAAAGTTGTATCTTCACCATTTTAGGACTTCTTTTATCTCTATTTTTCATGTGTGAATTGATGTTTGTATATGTCACTTACAGTGGGAACAGACCCTGTCCACATTCTGTGCTGAGGAGTCCAGAGTGAAGAAACGCCACCACCACTGCTGCCAGAAGGAGGGCGGGGCCAGACTGAGCTGTTTCCATAGGGAAAACCCAAACCCCACCTACCTGCCGATCACCCCCATACCTGAACCTGGCTTCACCTTTAACCCCAACACTTGTCACAAGTAAGGGAGGGAGAGAGGTTTACTTTAGTTTTAGGGCAGGGCTGTTATGGTGATGGTATTACCGCCACACTGGTGGTTACGAGTTATGACCGCAGTCAAATTCCACGTGACTGTTTAACGGTAACTAGGCTTCTCCAAAACTGCGCTCTGATGGTGCTGATGATCATTAGTAGAGTACCAAACTTGCTAACAGTCAGTTGCTTATGTGCTATTACTCAGCACCGTACTGTCTCTCTAATCACTCTGACATCAATAGAAATGTAAATCGAAAATCGAATCAAACACTTCATGAGTGCCCATGAGCTCATGTTGCGCAACAGTTCTATAGGCTAATCAATTGTGGGAATTTTTTTGGCCTCTTTTAAAAAGAGCTTTCTATAGGCTAAGCTGACTATATTTATTTATCAACGTTCCTAATATTAAGCACATTGCTTCGCTTTTACAACAGGAGTATAGCCTACTTGGCTGCATGAATATTAACCATAGAAAATGCGCCCTCTATTTGCTATTTAAGTGTATTTACATCAAATCAAACTATATTTGTCACATGCGCAGAATACAACAAGTGTAGACTTTACTATGAAATGCTGACTTACAAGCCCTTAACCAACAGTGCAGTTCAAGAAGAGTCAAGAAAATATTTACCAAGTAGACTAAAATGAAAAGTAATAATAAAAGGTAACACAATAAGAATAACAATAATGAGGTTATGTACCAGGGGCACCGGTACTGAGTCAGTGTGTGGGGGTACAGGTTAGTTGAGGTCATTTGTGCATGTACAGTTGAAGTCTGAAGTTTACATACACTTAGGTTGGAGTCATTAAAACTCATTTTCAACCTCTCCACAAATGTATTGTTTAACAAACTATAGTTTGGGTAAGTCGGTTAGAACATCTACTTGGTGCATGACACAAGTAATTTTTCCGACAATTGTTTACAGCCAGATTATTTCACTGTATCACAATTCCAGTTGGTCAGAAGTTTACATACACTAAGTTGACTGTGCCTTTAAACAGCTTGGAAAATTCCAGAAAATGATGTCATGGCTTTAGAAGCTTCTGATAGGCTAATTGACATAATTTGAGTCAATTGGAGATGTACCTGTGGATGTATTTCAAGGCCTACCTTCAAACTCAGTGCCTCTTTGCTTGACATCATGGGAAAATCCAAAGACATCAGGCAAGACCTCAGAAAAAACAATGTGGACCTCCACAAGTCTGGTCCATCCTTGAGAGCAATTTCCAAACACTTGAAGGTACCAAGTTCATCTGTACAAACAATAGTACGCAAGTATAAACACCATGGGACCACACAGCCGTCATACAGCTCTAGGAGACATACAGCCGTCATACTGCTCTAGGAGACGCTATCTGTCTCCTAGAGATTTTAGTGCACGTATTTTGGTGCAAAAAGTGCAAATCAAATCAAATGTATTTATATAACCCTTCGTACATCAGCTGATATCTCAAAGTGCTGTACAGAAATCCAGCCATAAACCCCAAACAGCAAGCAATGCAGGTGTTGAAGCACATTGGAAAAACTCCCTAGTAAGGCCAAAACCTAGGAAGAAACCTAGAGAGGAACCAGGCTAGAGAGGTGTGTCCAGTCCTCTTCTGGCTGTGCCGGGTGGAGATTATAACAGAACATGGCCAAGATGTTCAAATGTTCATAAATGACCAGCATGGTCAAATAGGTCTGGGACAGGTAGCACGTCCGGTGAACAGGTCAGGATTCTATAGCTGCAGGCAGAACAGTTGAAACTGGAGCAGCAGCACAGCCAGGTGGACTGGGGAGAGCAAGGAGTCATCATGCCAGGTAGTCCTGAGGCATGGTCCTAGGACCGGCCAGGCAGAGACAGCAAGGGCGGTTCGTTGCTCCAGAGCCTTTCCGTTCATCTTCACACTCCTGGGCCAGACTACACTCAATCATATGACCCACTGAAGAGATGAGTCTTCAGTAAAGACTTAAAGGTTGAGACCGAGTTTGCGTCTCTCACATGGGTAGGCAGACTATTCCATAAAAATGGAGCTCTATAGGAGAAAGCCCTGCCTCCAGCTGGTTGCTTAGAAATTCTAGGGACAATTAGGAGGCCTGCGTCTTGTCACCGTAGCATACGTGTTGGTATGTACGGCAGGACCAAATCAGAGAGATAGGTAGGAGCATGCCCATGTAATGCTTTGTTGGTTAGCAGTAAAACCTTGAAATCAGCCCTTGCCTTGACAGGAAGCCAGTGTAGGGAGGCTAGCACTGGAGTAATATGATCACATTTTTTGGTTCTAGTCAGGATTCACAAGGGCAGATGCAGAGCCTCGGTCTGATGCCATTAAAAAGGTAATTTACCACCTTCACAAGTGCAGTCTCAGTGCTAAAACCAGACTGAAACATTTTGTATACATTGTTTGTCTTCAGGAAGGCAGTGAGTTGCTGCGCAACAGCCTTTTCTAAAAATGTTGAGAGGAATGGAAGATTCGATATAGGCCGATTAGTTTTTTATATTTTCTGGGTCAAGGTTTGGCTTTTTCAAGAGAGGCTTTATTACTGCCATTTTTAGTGAGTTTGGTACACATCCGGTGGATAGAGAGCCATTTATTATGTCAATCCCAGATCAACAGCAAAGGACCATAGGAGATATTCCAGTCTTTGCTAGCTAAACAGTCCTGTAATGTAGCATCCGTGTCATCTGACCACATCCATATTGAGCGAGTCACTGGTACTTCCTGCTTTAGTTTTTGCTTGTAAGCATGTTAGTGGAATTCTAAATTCCTCTGTAGTATTTCCCAATCAGAATTATTACTCTGTCAATGCATTCTAAAGGGATTGTAAGACCCAATATTTTTATAAGAAATGGACAGTGTCCCGGTCTTAAAAGTCAGGTAGCAGCGTTTAATTCAAGAGAGTACTGAAGCAAAATACAAAGAACCTTACATTTTAAAGAGACAACATAAAATGACATCATCAGTTTCTCACACCCTCTCCGATCCACACAATAGCGCAGTGTTTTCAGGTCTGGAGATGTCTTCTACTCCCCTCATAAACCAAACATTCCAATCTGTCTAAAAGATATCTTCTCCTCCACTAATGGAATATCAAGGACCATTCTTATCCGTCAGAAAAGATATATCATCCCTCTCCCTTAAACTTCCCGCAAGGTACAGACAATTAATTTGTTTTACTTACATTTTCAGTAACAGCTTAACCAAGAACCCATACATTTCATACCATAACATAATAGTATTAAAAGAAATGGTTCTTAAATAAATGTATACATAATTAATCATTTCAACTATAATTTCCTCCAACAATCCTCCCTTTGATTAAATATTATACATTCAAATCTACATCTAATTTTATCAAACATAAAAATAAAAATATGAACCAACATTATTATAGATGTTTATCCGACTCTTCACCCATCATTAATCAAATCTAACCTTAACCTTAATTTAACCCTTAAACCTACATCAGAATTATAACTCTTCTTAACAGGATTTTTGTTACAATCTTAATTAAAAAACAGTCTATACATTGAAATAAGAAAACATCTAAATTTCCTAAACATCAAATATGGTCTCCTCGCGAGTGATAGGATCCGGATTCTTCTATTACGTCCAAGCCATGTATTTTGTATTCCACTGGTCAGAGCTTAGGATTGGTCCAGATATCTCCATCTGAAGTGTCATCGATTTCTCCAGAGTCCTGGAAATGATAACTTTCATACATACACGCAATCAACCACGTCCGTACAAAACTAACACAGTCACACAGGTGAATGTAGTCCATAACACAGTGATCATAACATTTTTCCATTTTCCAAACGTACTATCAAAACCCAATCAGTCAGAGAAGTATCCACCCCTGAGTTTATTTCCAACTCGTGAACTAGGGTGTGTAAACCAGACAAGGCCTTGGTCACTGATCCATCCTAACTGTATATCCCGGAGTCAAATTACCTATACTCCCCCACCCTCTTCAGCCAGCAAACATCCAAGACTATTATATTCTGCCTAGTCATTCATTACATCTCTAAAATAATTGGTGAAGCGCTGTGGATTTTTAATAGATATAATCGATCCAATCCACATTCTCATTGAGAGTGGACCACCAAAAAATACTTGACTCTAATCCTGCCAGGATCTAATTTATAGCTTTGATCTCATCTGCCACCATTGGATCCACAATGTTATTAATACAAACCCTATCATCAAAAGACCCAGTCGGAGTACTTATTTTCTCCCGTTTAGTCAACACAATGAGTGTAAAAGGCATTCTCAAAATGTACCAGTACACATACCTATGTTCAATTAGCCAGTAATACTCGGCCATCATGTCGTTCTCCCACACATTCAACAGATGTGAGCCCTGGGCCTCCTTATCTTACTGAAATCCCCAGATCTCAACCAGTCTGCCAAATCACTCATCACCCCATCAGTAGTAATATTCTCTGTCCCATAAGCACTATACCGGGCCAGACAGTATTAATCTCCTCTTGTCACTGTGAAAGGAGGAAGCCTAGATTTCAGAGGAACATGTGGATATAAATAGTGCAAATCCACACAACTGTTGTTATCTGGCTTTCCTGCTTTCATGAATAGCTTTACTATACAGGCTGTTCCCTTAGGTGAATAATTCCATTTCTGAACTATCCACACCGGCTCTTGGCTCTGGACAACTCCACAGTCAGTATCTGCTTTGTCAGGGACAATGCTTGTATTCTGCTGCCTATAGAGCAACCAGCTGCTCTAACTTTTTCTACCTGGAATGCACTAGGTTATCAACTGAAACCCTTACTTTCACTACACTCCATCTCCTTCCATGCTGGGTATGTAGATTTATGTAGCCTTCTCACATGATGTGAGCTATAACTTGTTTCCATGAACTACAGAGACTTGCATATATGTCTTCCATCATAGCTACTCTTAGTCCTGAACTGCCAAGGAGTCAGACACCACTTGGTTTACATAGAACTCCACTGAGACATCCCTCCCTATCCTACTCTCACTTCCTGTTTATCCAGATCAAGTGATCTCTTATGCTTGGTTAATACTAATTTCTCATTTAATTATGTCAATATTACCCTCTAGCCTTCTCGGGTTCATGTTGTAGGAATAAGATATCCAACCATACAGCTTAGGATGGACAGCTCACCTATAAAGCCCCACCCTCTTCCAGAAAACACATCATTAGCAAGAGTCAGACACATTTTCACTTCTATGAACAAGAACAGTGAGGAAAGGACAGGTAAGGTATTCTTCATTCGAGAGATGGCCCCCAGAATTCTGTTAATTCCAGTTCTCCTCTCGAACTCTGTTATTGTTCGACAGTGTCAGGGTGTCTTACCCTCCCGCAGTGTGGTATGAATCCGGGTAGTTCATACTGCTAGCTGTCACCAGGAGTCCTTGGTATGGTCCCCCCAACAGGCCTCAGGGACTGGATTGAGTGACTTCACCTGTAATTCACCTGTAGTGCATAGAATCTTGGACATACAGGTTTGGTTAACAAACAGTTTCTCATTTGTTCTGTTTATTAGCTAAAACATTTTTTTTTTATTAGTTAATTATCCCGTAGGTCAAATCCTATCTGAGAACACAATTTACCCATCCCCCCTTTGTTACCTGGCTCTGCCCAGGTAACAACCTTGCCTACTCTTGAACAATGACTTAGGTAAGATTTAGTAAATTATCCCAATGTCTAACATCATCATGTAGGAGCCCCTTTTTAAATGTTCCACATGTCCAATTCTCCCTTGGGCGAATTGTGGAATTCATGTCAATCCTGTAACAATACTCTGTCAAGTTTCTTATCTACTTTAAAAACTTATCTGTGCTACTTATATATTTTCTTAAATATATATATATTCCGGTAACCCTTTTCTCTCATATCTCTCAAATTCCACTAAGCTTCTAACTGTTTGACTTTATCTACAATCATTGATTTTAGAAAAAAACATGTCTATGAGCGGCTTTTCTCTAAAGTCCTTACATTTCCTTAATCAATCTATCTTAATGCTAACAATAATCCTAAATCATCATAGATGTCCTATATTCCTGTTAAATGTAATACTATTTAAAAACTTATAATAATCAAACAAAGTCTAATAAATGCTAACCATATTAAAATCCTTCCTACACTAACAAGCCCTCTCCTTCGGGGACCCTCAGTATTCTATCTGACAATAACATGGATTTAATATGTGTTGCAAAGTGTGGAATACCTTATCTACAGTAATTTATCACCCCTAAAAAACTGCAACTTATTTTTCTATGTAATTCCCTGCCCTATTGGCTTAATCTATCTTATCTTCCCCTATTTATTCTCAATGATAAATATGACTTTTTCTCTGTTACAATACCAAATCATTAATAGCCCATTCAAAAACTTCACAGCTAATGTTGTAAAACAGAATCCTGAACCACTTTCTCATTTGCGGTTCAAACAATAATTCTAACCCCCAACCAAAACTCCATTATTATGAATTTACTTTAAAACTAGTAACTCAATATGACCACATTCATTGTACAAATGATTCTCCCCTGAGGCTGATCAGACCTCAGAAGACAGTCACGATAAGATCAATAGGTCATATAATTTAAAAAATTCACTTGTATAATTAAAACTCAAACTAACAACTCATAAGGTTCCATATGTGAGCATGCCTCTTTAAAATACCTTTGCACTAAAACAAATAGTCCTAACAATGGTTTTATGTATATATACTTGCAGACCTGTTTTAATTTGGTCATTTATGGCCTCATTCTCCCCAAGATTATAATCCCAGGAAACATCTAAAATTGAGACACCTAAACATCAATTTTCCCAGAAGAACACAACACTCCTAACTAGCATTCACTATGCTAATTCCGATTCAGAAACTCAAAAGTGAACTATAAACTAAACCTAATGATGATTCCCCTTTAACTCAAATCATTGATCATAAGTTTTAAACAACGTCAATGTATATGTTTACTTAAATGAACATGTTACCCTTAGATACAATTAACCCGATAACATTATTGTATTACTTTTTCCCTCTGCCGCAAATGTCGTACATTTCTCAGTGTAAGAAATCCGTAATTTAATCCCCGATATTTAATAAATATGCATTCGCATTCTCCCATGGCTCCTTTAATTGACTTATTTTAGATAACTTCCATCCGTCCCGGAACGAAGAATCCTACTTAAACACGCATGTCTACGTATCCGGGGAAAAGTTCGAATAACCAAATTCAACCTAGCTTACTTCCCGAAACATATGCAGTTATGTTTTTCTATAGAGGTTGCTTTTCAAACTTTAAATACCTAACATGGTTCCACACAATGGAAAGTGCTCAAATTCACTGGTGTTACATAAACAATCAAACCTGGAATCACAACCATGGAATCCATTACCACGATGTTTTACGATTCATACATCCAGTCTCTCTCTCTCCCATAGCCTAGTTCAATCCAAACAAACACCACAACCCTTGATGCCTACCTAGGTATCAGCTGATAGTTTTTAGCATCTTTCCAGACTATCCTGGCAACTCTCAAACTACTGTTAAAAATGTATTTTGTAATTTATATCAACTTCTGAAAAGTTACTCGAAACACTAATACACACACTAACAGACAAACAATTTTCTCCGTTACCCCCAGTCCCTGGCGACAAAAGTGCCTCGCTAGTGACGTCATCATCAAGCGCTGTTCAAATCCTGAATTATAATTTACCACCCCAACCAATATCTCTAAATTCGCTAATTTTATAAAAACATTTCGATGGGCATAAATCGTAATTGTCTCTTTGTTATCATTTAGAATCCATTTATTCCCTATTCAGATTGCGTTCAGTTTTAAATTCTAATCATCAAAGTAAAACCAACCCAACTTCTCAACTTACCATACTCTAACATTTAAACGTACCATGTTTTGTGCTAAACTTATCATATGTCAGTCGATTCATAAATAGCTATAACATCCGGATAGCCCGAAATTGTATCGTATCTCTCCGTTATTCCCTACATTTAACTTTAGGTGACTTTCTCTTCTATGATACATTTATTTAAATACGACTCCCATCTCAATACATTATTCCACCAGATCATTTTGGGCAAAATAGTGTATTACATCGAAATTGTCTCGCCATTATTTTTAATGACTTCTTTTTTCAATTCTATCTAAAACACATAATAAATGTTCATTTCATATATTTTACAAACACTGGCGACCGTATTTTTTAGGCAAAACATGCAAATAGGTCGATTACAATCTAAAATCAATTTTAGTTAACCTCCTCTGCCGGGAACCGAACCTTGGATTGCCGTTGGTGAGACTGTTGCACTCACCACTATACTACCAACCCTGGAACTGACTAAGATTCTCCGCAAATAGACCCATCTTCTCTGTTTAAATGTGTAACTCCGACATTTAGACAACAGAAAATAAACCCAATTTAGACGCCCAAAGTTTTCCCTCAGTTAGAATTCTCGTTAAATCTCGCTCCCTTTGTATCTGAACCTTCTCTTTCTTTACTCGATTGTCGCCTCTGACTTTCCCCACAGTTAAATTACAACCTGTTGACAACTTTTGCAGGGAGTGTTACACTCCCGGGCGAAATTTCCAATTTCGTTACAATTAAACCATCTTGTATTTTTCTTTTGACTCACCTTATCCATTTTTCTCAACATTATTATTATAATTGTCCGTACTTTATTCCCTTCTCTAACTCCATTATACCTCCTTGCCGTTACTAGTAGCTATGGTATCTAATCACTTATCTATGCCTTTCTATATAATTTTAAATTCTATGTGCGTGCAGTTCTATAAATTTGTAATTTACCGTTACTTAGTTACTTTTTCTGTCTGACTATGTGTGTGTTGCTTTTATGGAAATCTTATCAATAGCTTTGACTTTTGAATCAGATATTAGGTCTTAACTTACAACTATAAGCCCAGGGTTTGTAAAGCCCTAGTTAATATCTTATTTTCCGGTTGTGTCAGAGGGCTTTTAAAGAACGCTAATAATCGTTATCTCACGCCACTAATTGTTAGACTCCCCTCTCGCTCTCTGCTATAATTCTGGACCGTTACTAGTAGCTATGGTATTTAATCACTCATCTATGCCTTTCTATAATTAATTTTAAATTCTTTATGCGTGGCTTTCTACGAATTAGTAATTTACCGTTACTTAATTACTTTGTGCTTTTCTGTCTGGCTATGTGTGTCATTTTTATGGAAATCTTATCAATAGCTTTGATTTTTGAATCAGATATTAGGTCTTACCTTACAACTATAAGCCCAGGGTTTGTAAGTCCCTAGTTAATATCTTATCTTCCGGTTGTGTCAGAGGGCTTTTAAAGAACGCTAATAATCGTTATCTCACGCCACTAATTGTTAGACTTCCCTCTCGCATGGAACTTTCCTGACTATAGATATGGCTTTTATCTCATTTCTTTAGATTTAAGTTCCCTCTCCTCCTTATTTGGATATTTCCGTAGTATTAGTTGAATCGGAACGATGATCAATACTGCCACTATTCAAATTACCAATCCAGTTATCTTGCGCATTCTTGCCGTCTCTCCACGCCCAGTATTTGTACAAGATCACCGTCCTATCCCCCAGTACCTATTTAATATCCCGTCTTAATCTCGGGCGGGTGTGCCTCTCATGATTAAGTTTCTTATTTGGATATTTTCCGTAGTATTAGTTGAATCGGAACGATGATCAATACTGCCACAATTCAAATGACCAATCCAGTTATCTTGCATTCCCTTGCTGTCTCCCCCCGCCTAGTATTTGTACAAGATCACCGTCCTATCCCCCAGTACCTATTTAATATCCTGTCTTAATCTCGGGCGGGTGTGCCTCTCATGATTAAGTTTAGTTTATTTACGGTAGTGCACATTACCCCAGGTTATTTTCGAACCTGCTTCAGTGTATGTCGGTTATACAAAACCCAGTGTATGATGGTCATACAAACCCCTGTGGGGATAGCAAAGCTCCCATTATTGATGAATTCTCAAAATTTTTAGAACATCAATTAAATAACTCAAATCCCCCCAGAATCGAGAATAAAGGCTAATTTACCTGCTGCCGACTGGGAAAGCATTGTTCGTTTGAATCTGTCACCTTCCCTGTACTCCGTGATAATACGCAGGCCTGAATTTTAACCTCAATTCAGAGGTCAGGTCTTTCGTAAAACGAGTCAAAAACGAGTCTGTGCACAATTTTCAGCGTACAACCTCCAGATAACAGGGAGGGGTATTTAGATCCGGCATCGAAGGACCAATTGTTAGTGGAATTCTAAATTCCTCTGTAGTATTTCCCAATCAGAATTATTACTCAATCAATATTACTCAGTCAATGCATTCTAAAGGGATTGTAAGACCCAATATTTTTATAAGAAATGGACAGAGTCCCGGTCTTAAAAGTCAGGTAGCAGCGTTTAATTCAAGAGAGTACTGAAGCAAAATACAAAGAACCTTACATTTTAAAGAGACAACATAAAATGACATCATCAGTTTCTCACACCCTCTCCGATCCACACAATAGCGCAGTGTTTTCAGGTCTGGAGATGTCTTCTACTCCCCTCATAAACCAAACATTCCAATCTGTCTAAAAGATATCTTCTCCTCCACTAATGGAATATCAAGGACCATTCTTATCTGTCAGAAAAGATATATCATCCCTCTCCCTTAACTTCCCGCAAGGTACAGACAATTAATTCGTTTTACTTACATTTTCAGTAACAGCTTAACCAAGAACCCATACATTTCATACCATAACATAATAGTATTAAAAGAAATGGTTCTTAAATAAATGTATACATAATTAATCATTTCAACTATAATTTCCTCCAACAAAGCACGACTCAGGAGGATAGAATTATGGTCAGATTTGCCAAATGGAGGGTGGGAGAGAGCTTTGTGTGCATCTCTGTGTGTGAAGTAAAGGTGGTCTAGGATTTCTTTTTCTGGTTGCACGTGACATGCTGGTAAAAATTTGGTCAAACTGATTTAAGTTTGCCTGCATTAAATTCCCCGGCCACTAGGAGCACCGCTTCTGGGTGAGCATTTTCTTCTTTGCTTATGGCCTTATAGAATTGTTTGAGAGCGGTCTTAGTGCCAGCTTCGTTCTGTGGTGTTAAGTAGACAGTTTTGTATAATATAGATGAGAACTCTTTTGGTAGATAGTGTGATCTACAGCTTATCATAAGGTACTCTACCTCAGGTGAGCAATACCTCGAGACTCCTTTAATATTAGACATCGCGCACCAGCTGTAATTAGACACACACCCTCACCCCTCGTCTTACCAGAGGTAGCGTCTCTGTTCTGCCGGTGCATGGAAAATCCCGCTAGCTCTATATTGTCCATATTGTCGTTCAGCCACGTCTCGTGAAACATAAGATGTTACAGCTTTTAATGTCCCCTTGGTAGGATAATCTTAATTGTAGGTTATCCATTTTATTTTCCAATGATTGCACGTTAGCAAGAAGAACAGATGGCAGTGTTAGTTTACTCGTTCGCCTACTGATTCTCAGAAAGATGCCCGATCTGCAGCACCTTTTCCTGCGTCTTTTCTTCACACAATAGCCGGGGATCTGGTCCTGTTCCAATGAAAGCAAGATATCCTTCTCGTTGGACTCATTAGAGGAACAGTTTATTCCAGTCCGTGGTGAGTAATCGCTGTTCTGTCCAGAAGTTATTTTTGGTCATAAGAGATGGTAGCAGCAACATTATGTACACAATAAGTAAAAAAATAAGTTACACAAAATGCAAAAAAAAAACGAACAAAAAAGCACAATTGGTCGGGAGAAAGTAAAACGTCAGCCATGTTCTTCGGCGCCATCTTCATAGAGTATGTATTACATTTATTCTTCCCCCTGCCCCTATTCTGATAGCTGCATGATAATAATCCAAACTAATTTCATACATATAATATTTAGTATTAGTGATGCACCGATATTACATTGTTGGCAGATACCGATATTCAATATTTTCCTTGCCAAAAAAACCCCGATACCGATATTACATTTTTTCGCGGCCTTAAGCATTCTAGTATAGTTAAATAGTTAACACACACATGGACACAGCGGTCTAAGGCTCTGCATCTCAGTGCAAGACTGTCTCTACAGTCCATGGTTTGAATCCAGGCTGTATCACATCCGGCCATGATTGGCCCATAGTGCAGCACACAATTGGCCCAGCGTTGTCCAGGCCGTCATTGTAAATACTATTTTTTTCTTAACTGACATGCCTAGTTAAATAAAGGTTACACACACCCCACACTGACCAAAATGTTATTTTGTTGGCATTTATGTATGTCCCCACTACCAGTAAAACATAATCAAAACCTATTTCTTTCACTTATTTGCTGTGCTGTTTCGTTGTTCATTTGTTCAGTCGTTTCAATCTCAACCAGGATTTCTATGGAACGCCGTTTGGGTCATTTTTATTTTATATTTATTTTTATTTTTCACTATAAAAATGCACCTTTTATAATAAAGCATTACATGCGTGTCAAAAAAGATACGTCTAATGACTCTATTTGACGTGTCAAATAACACAACATAATCTGTTTCAGTTGCTATAGATACCTAGCTAACTATATAGATACCTAGCTAACTATATAGATACCTAGCTAACTATATAGCTAGGTGGCATCTAAAATAACCCTAATTTAAGGGGTTTAAAGACAGTTCTTATTCGATTAATGTTAATGTCCAATTGCAATAGGCGAACAACATGTGTCAATCTAGCTAATACTTACAAGGATTCCTAAATCATTGCTAAGAATAATGAAAATGACAGCAGTTTTTACTGGTCATTATGTTCAGGCTGGTTGAATTGGTGCTAGCTATGTACCAAGCTAAAGCTAGCTACCCCAGTTGCGGTCGAACAAATTATGCTTTATTACCAATGCGGTATTGTAAACACATCGTTCGTGGCCAGTGTTTGCTTGTTTGCAGACTTTTTTATACAGCTTTGACAATGCTACTATATATTTTTTGACACGCAAAGACTCCAGCGGCGTTCCATAGTATGTATGTCGTCAAGATAATAGCAGTGATGAGATTACTCTGTAACTCCGGTAGGGCAACGTCAGAAAAATAGTGCACTTGGTAGTGTTAACTGGTGCTCGACCAGTTGGCAAAAGCCAACATTACCAACGACAGAGAACGGTTGATTGTCAAGGGCAATGAATCCCATTATCTTGGCTTTAATGGATTTCACCTTTGAGTTGTCTTGCTGACATTTTTACTTGTTGACTGCTCGATCCACACAGCATACATTGTGGGCTAGTTTAGGAATGCTGTGTTGCACAAATAGCGCAAACTTTTACGTGGCGTCATTATGTCATTTACCTTCGTTATTTAGGTATACACGCCTGCTTTGACATCGGTTTTGCACATTTGGCGTTAAACTAGACATCGGCTGATACCCGATGTTGGCATTTTTAGCTAATATCATCCGATTCCGATATGTTCACAATATATCGAGCATTCCTATTTAGTATACAGTGCCTTGCGAAAGTATTCGCCCCCTTGAACTTTGCGACCTTTTGCCACATTTCAGGCTTCAAACATAAAGATATGAAACTGTATTTTTTGTGTAGAATCAACAACAAGTGGGACACAATCATGAAGTGGAACGACATTTATTGGATATTTCAAACTTTTTAACAAATCAAAAACTGAAAAATTGGGCGTGCAAAATTATTCAGGCCCTTTACTTTCAGTGCAGCAAACTCTCTCCAGAAGTTCAGTGAGGATCTCTGAATGATCCAATGTTGACCTAAATGACTAATGATGATAAATACAATCCACCTGTGTGTAATCAAGCCTCCGTATAAATTCACCTGCACTGTGATAGTCTCAGAGGTCCGTTAAAAGCGCAGAGAGCATCATGAAGAACAAGGAACACACCAGGCAGGTCCGAGATACTGTTGTGAAGAAGTTTAAAGCCGGATTTGGATACAAAAAGATTTCCCAAGCTTTAAACATCCCAAGGAGCACTGTGCAAGCGATAATATTGAAATGGAAGGAGTATCAGACCACTGCAAATCTACCAAGACCTGGCCGTCCCTCTAAACTTTCACCTCATACAAGGAGAAGACTGATCAGAGATGCAGCCAAGAGGCCCATGATCACTCTGGATGAACTGCAGAGATCTACAGCTGAGGTGGGAGACTCTGTCCATAGGACAACAATCAGTCGTATATTGCACAAATCTGGCCTTTATGGAAGAGTGGCAAGAAGAAAGCCATTTCTTAAAGATATCCATAAAAAGTGTTGTTTAAAGTTTGCCACAAGCCACCTGGGAGACACACCAAACATGTGGAAGAAGGTGCTCTGGTCAGATGAAACCAAAATTGAACTTTTTGGCAACAATGCAAAACGTTATGTTTGGCGTAAAAGCAACACAGCTCATCACCCTGAACAACCATCCCCACTGTCAAACATGGTGGTGGCAGCATCATGGTTTGGGCCTGCTTTTCTTCAGCAGGGACAGGGAAGATGGTTAAAATTGATGGGAAGATGGATGGAGCCAAATACAGGACCATTCTGGAAGAAAACCTGATGGAGTCTGCAAAAGACCTGAGACTGGGATGGAGATTTGTCTTCCAACAAGACAATGATCCAAAACATAAAGCATAATCTACAATGGAATGGTTTAAAAATAAACATATCCAGGTGTTAGAATGGCCAAGTCAAAGTCCAGACCTGAATCCAATCGAGAATCTGTGGAAAGAACTGAAAACTGCTGTTCACAAATGTTCTCCATCCAACCTCACTGAGCTCGAGCTGTTTTGCAAGGAGGAATGGGAAAAATTTCAGCCTCTCGATGTGCAAAACTGATAGAGACATACCCCAAGCGACTTACAGCTGTAATCGCAGCAAAAGGTGGCGCTACAAAGTATTAACTTAAGGGGGCTGAATAATTTTGCACGCCCAATTTTTCAGTTTTTGATTTGTTAAAAAAGTTTGAAATATCCAATAAATGTCGTTCCACTTCATGATTGTGTCCCACTTGTTGATTCTTCACAAAAAATACAGTTTTATATCTTTATGTTTGAAGCCTGAAATGTGGCAAAAGGTTGCAAAGTTCAAGGGGGCCGAATACTTTCGCAAGGCACTGTATGTAAAGGCAAGATTAAACTAGTCTAATGGGTGACAATATTATAATATGTTAATGGTGCCCAGTATGTGCAGTAAGGCAAGAAACAGCGCATGTTTTTTTTGTGCAACTTTTTCAAATCATAGTCACGCATGTCATGTAGCCTAGCCCATAGGCCTATATGTTCTGACAAGGTTTGTATCATAACTAACGTGGCCAAATAACTCTAAATGTAGCCTGCAGGCCTAGAACCCCTGAGACACGGTAAGAGACCACATAGCCTACAGACCTAGAACCCCTGGGACACGGTAAGAGACCACATAGCCTACAGACCTAGAACCCCTGGGACACGGTAAGAGAGCACATAGCCTACAGACCTAGAACCCCTGGGACACAAGAGAGCACATATCCTTCAGGCCTAGAACCCCTGGGACACGGTAAGAGAGCACATAGCCTACAGAGCCTAGTGAAACATGTGTTCTTATAAACTCAGTCAGTGCGCAGTTGCGTGTGAAAACAGAGTTTTGACTGGCCATTATATAAAAGAGGATCCCAGCTTTCTTGTGCTGATATATTTATGTCTCAATTCTTAAAATTAAGCACATTAATCTGCTTTACAACCGGTGTAGCCTAACTGGCAAACATAGGCAGTGTGTGAGTTTCATATTTGGGGAAGATATGTTTCACTATAAAAATGCACCTTTTATAATAAAGCATAATGCTGTTTCTTATGTAAAATAGCCTTCTATTGGAAATGTGATGAGTAGATTGGATGGTCATAATTTAGGCTAATAACTCATGGCTGAGCGTGTATAGCATGGAGCTTCCCAAAAAGCTTCCCACATCTTCAAACAGTCGATTTATATTTTTCAACAGGGCTATACATTTGTGTTTTTTTTCTCTACTGAGTAGCCTCTTTTCACTGCCAAAAATAAAATTCAACCATCTATTGTTCAGCGAAATAACACAATGTCAAATACAGGTAGCCTAGTCAAATAATTAACATCCAATCACATTAACCGTTACACTCTTGCGGGAATTCCACCAATGGTCCGTATATAGCCAAACGTAGCTGCTGCTCATTCCGTTTGCTCAAAAATTGATTAATGGTTCAAAAGAAGTAAGGCCCGCGACCATAGAGACACATACCAACAGTACTACACCTGCACATGTCGACAATGTAACGGTCGTCGTATGAAGAAGGTGTGGACCAAAGCACAGCGTGGTAAGTGTTCATGTTATTTTTATTTAAACTGAACACAAAACAAAATAACAAAGAGAATGAACGAAAACGAAACAGTCCTGTCAGGTGCAGAAACACAAAACAGAAAACAACTACCCACAACCCATAGTGGGAAAACAGGCTGCCTAAGTATGGTTCTCAATCAGAGACAACGATTGACAGCTGCCTCTGATTGGGAGCCATACCAGGGCAAACACATAGAAATCTAACACACAGAACAAAACAGAATGCCCACCCCAACTCACGCCCTGACCAAACTAAAATATAGACATAAAAAAGGAACTAAGTTCAGGACCTGACAGACGACACAAGTTGTTCAGCTTCCACGAGCACATCAGATGCTAGCATTAGTAATTCTACATTTGTTGTTAGCCCAGCTAGCATGGACACTGACAGTTGTGAATCTGATGCAGCCGAAGAGCTACTGCCCCTTACCCAGGAAAGCACCGAACAACAGACAGGGACATTGGACCATCGTAGAGGTGCAAATACGACTACATTGATTTGGGGTTCACGTACACTACCATTAAAAAGTTTTGGTCACTTAGAATTATCCTGGGTTTTGAATGAAAAGCAAATTGTTTTGTCAATTAAAATAACATAAACATTTTCAGAAATACAGTGCAGACATTGTTAATGTTGTAAATAACTATTGTCGCTGGAAATGGCTGGTCTTTCATGGAATGTCTACATAGGCATACAGAGGCCCATTATCAGCAACCATCACTCCTATGTTCCAATGGCACGTTGTGTTAGCTAATCCAAATGTATAATTAAAAAAGGCTAATTGATCATTAGAAAACCCTTTTGAAATTATGTTAGCACAGCTGAAAACTGTTGTCCTGATTAAAGAAGCAATAAAACTGGCATTCTTTAGACTAGTTGAGTATCTGGAGCATCAGCATTTGTGGGTTCGATTACAGGCTCAAAATTACCAGAAACAAAACTTTCTTCTGAAACTCATCAGTCTATTCCTGTTCTGAGAAATGAAGGCTAATAAATGTCTACACTGTATTTCTGATACATTTTATGTTATTTTAATGGGCAGAAATGTGCTTTCTTTCAAAAACAAGGACATTTAAGTGACCCCAAACTTTTGAACAGTAGTGTATACTGGGAGTAGTGCCTTCCCTTTGCCACAGTGTGCAAAAGTACTATCTTACAACTCAATGAAACTGTACCGGCCTTCCTCCTCCTCTTCTGAGGAGGAGAAGCGAGAAGGATCGGAGGACCAATGCGCAGCGTTGTAAGTGTCCATAACGTTTATTTTAAGATATAAACTGAACACTATGAAATATAAAACAATAAACGTGAACATGAACGAAAACCGAAACAGTACCGTGAGGCAACAAACACTCACACGGCAACAAACACCCACAAACCAAAAGTGAAACCCAGGATACCTAAGTATGATTCTCAATCAGAGACAACTAACGACACCTGCCTCTGATTGAGAACCATACTAGGCTGAACTCAAAACCCTAACATAGAAAAACACACACAGACTGCCCACCCCAACTCACGCCCTGACCATACTGAATAAAGACAAAACAAAGGACATAAAGGTCAGAAAGTGACAGTACCCCCCCCAAAGGTGCGGACTCCGGCCGCAAAACCTGAACCTATAGGGGAGGGTCTGGGTGGGCATCTGTCCACGGTGGCGGCTCTGGCGCGGGATGTGGACCCCACTTCACCACAGTTTTTGTCCGCCTCTTCAACCGCCCCAGTGGCTTCTTATGAGCAGCGACCCTCGCCGCCGACCTCCGACTGGGGACCCTAACCATGGGTCCCGAATGGACGGGAGACTCCGGCAGCGCCGGACAGGCGGGAGACTCCGGCAGCTCCGGAGTGAAGGGCGATTCTGGCATCGCCTGGCTGACTGACGGCTATGGCGGCTCCTGGCTGGCTGGCGGCTCTGGCGGCTCCTGGATGACTGACGGCTCTTGCGTCTCCTGGCTGGCTGACTGTTCTGGCTGCTCCTGGCTGGCTGACGGCTCTGGCGGCTCAGGACAGACGGGAGACTCTTGCGGGTCAGGACAGACGGGAGACTCTGGCGGCTCAGGACAGACGGGAGACTCTGGTGGCTCAGGACAGACGGGAGACTCTGGCCGCTCAGGACTGACTTTGAGAGCGCTGGGCAGGAGGAAGGCTCTGGCAGCGCTGGACAGGCGGGAGCACCTGTAGGGAGAAGACAGAGAGACAGCACGGTGCAGGGGGGCTGCCACCGGAGGGCTGGTGAGTGGAGGTGGCACTGGGTAGACCGGACCGTGCAGGCGCACTGGAGCTCTTGAGCCCCGAGCCTTCCCAACCTTACCTGGTTGAATGCTCCCCGTAGCCAGGCCAGTGCGGCGAGGTGAAATAGCCCGCACTGTGCTGGCGAACCGGGGACACCATGCGTAAGGCTGGTGCCATGTATTAGCACATTTCATGCCATTCTACTACACTTTATATATGACTGGAGACATTATCAAAATATTTTTTTAATAGGACAAATTAAAGGGTAGTCTATTCTGCTGACAGTGACAAAAATATCAATTAAAAACGACATTGTCCATGTAATAGGCCTACGAGAAGGGAGTATATCAAAATGTCATCAATATACACCACCACACCCTGCCAGTGCAGGTCCCTGAAAATCTTGTCTACAAAGGCTTGGAAGACTGATGACGCATTCATCAACCCGTACAGCATGTCGAGGTACTCATAGTGCCCTGAGGTGGTACTGAAAGCTGTCTTCCACTCGTCTCCCTCCCGGATACGCACCAGGTTGTAAGTGCTCCTGAGATCTAGTTTGGTGAAGAATCACACCCCATGCATTGACTCAATCGCTGTGGCTATGAGCGGTAGCGGGTAACTATACCTCACAGTGATCTGATTCCGACCCCAATAGTCAATACACGGGCGCAGACCTCCCTCCTTCTTCTTCACAAAAAATAAACTCGAGGAGGCGGGTGAAGTGGAGGACCGAATGTACCCCTGACGCAGGGATTCAGAGACATATGCTTCCATAGCCTCTGTCTCTGCCTGTGAGAGGGGATACACGTGACTCCTGGGAAGTGCAGCATCTACCAGGAGATTTATCGCACAATAACCCCGTCGATGAGGTGGTAATTGAGTAGCCTTCTTTTTAAATATATTCAGGGAAAATGCGCACGGTGGAGACCTGGTCTGGACTCTCCACCATACTAGCACCAACAGAAACCCCTAAACACCTACCTAAGCACTCTCGCGACCACCCCGTGAGAGCCCTCTGTGGCCAAGAAACTGTGGGGTTATGACAAGCTAACCAGAGTAGGCCCAGCACCATGGGAAATGCAGGAGAGTCAATAAGGAAGATACTAATTATCTCCTTGTGACCCCCCTGCGTCACCATGCCCAAAGGACCTCCTTAATCAACCCTGACCCTAATGGTCGATTATCTAAGGCGTGAACGGGGAAAGGCACAGCCACGGAAACAATGGGGATCCCTAAACTATAGGCTAACGCTCTATCAATAAAATTCCCAGCCGCGCCTGAATCAACAAGTGCCTTATGGTGGGAATGCAGGGAATACTCAGGGAAAGTCACATACACAACCATGTGCAACAGAGGGCTCTGGGTGAAAATGGTGCCGGCTCACCTGGGGTGACACCAGAGCGCACTGCCTGCTACCTCGATCCCCAGAGGAACCAACCCGGCACTGACCTTCAGTGTGACCTCTGCGGCCACAGATAGTGCACGAGCTGGAACCCCATCCGGTCTCCTTGTGCACCACCCCTCCCAGCTCCATGGGTATCGGAGAGGGGGTGCGGGAGGATGGAACCACCAAACCCCAATCAGAACGTCTGCGGGTAGCCAGCAGGTTGTCCAGCCGGATGGACTAGTCCACCTGCCGGTCGAACGTGAGGGTGGTGTCTCTGCAGGCCAGCTCCCGACAGACGTCCTCGCGCAGACTGCAGCGGTAATGGTCGATCAGGGCCCTGTCGCTCCATCACGCTCCGGCAGCCAGGGTCTTAAACTCCTGGGCGAACTCCTGGGCGCTCCTCGTCTCCTGCCTCAGATGGAAGAGGCGCTCACCCGCCGCTCTACCCTCAGGCGGGTGAACTCCTCAAACTGGTCCAACGCCGCATCTCCCTCTCTCCACACGGCATTGGCCCACTCCAGGGCTTTCCCGGTGAGGCACGAGACGAGGGCGGACACCCTCTCACGGCCTGAAGTTGAAGAAGGAACCCCTGGCAGTTCGCAGCCTTTCTATCCTATTCCTGGGGCAGGGAGAGACGGATCCCACTGGGACCAGGAGGGAGAGGGGCGCTCAGAGGAGACCCCGGTTCTGCTGGTGGAGGTGCTGGAAGAACTCCCTGTCTCTCCCAGTGGTCCATAGTTTGGACAACGCGGTCCATGGCGGTGCCAAGAAGGCGGAGCATTGCTGCGTGCTCCCGGACGCGCTCCTCCACCCCTATACCCGGGGTACCTGCTCCTGCTGACTCCATCGTCAGGTAGGTGATTCTGTAAGGGGTGCGTACTGACGGCAGAGAAGTCAGACGCAGGAGAGCAAAAACTGTGTTTCCAAACGGCGCAGTTTAATAACAAAAAACCCACCGGAAAACAGAACAATCAAATAATGGGTACATAACCCGACTGACACCAGGACAGACGTGGACAAGCACTTACAATAAACAATCTGACAAGGACATGAGGGGGAACAGAGGGTTAAATACACAACATGTAATTGATGGGATTGGAACCAAGTGTGATGGAAGACAAAACCAAAGGAAAATTAAAAGAGGATGAGCGATGGCTAGCCGAACGCCGCCCGAACAAGGAGAGGGACCAACTTCGGCGTAAGTCGGAGGAGGAAATTATTGTCCAAAAACAAACTTTAAAGTATTACTGAAAAATTGTGAATATGCGCTATGTGCACTCACCAAGGATATTGCTGTTGCTCTCGGCTGGTGCCTATAAAATAGGCTATTCTGTTGTTTGTTTAATTGAGAATTTTGATAACTAAAAGACAGATTAGTCCTTTCATTGTCTTCTCTTTACAGCGATAACCATTTTCTGTCCAAACTATGTTTTCCCGCAATTGTATTTTGAAATATTGCGATATGCCTGGCTTGGCCTCTACTTTCACAGATAGTCGCAACTCAACAATAATCTGCCCAAATTGCGCGTTGCCTTTCCTTCCAACTGTAGGCAAGTCTACTTAAAACAATCCACAACAAAATAAATATCCTCTGTGGCCAAATCATGCTTTAGTAGCCTATTTTGAGTGATTTAATTTATTTCTGTATAGACAGGAGTAGGCTAATTAGGCTATATAATTTTGGCAATTTAATTCAATTTACTTTAGGAAAAGCTTATCCTAGCCTTATGGATGCACTGCCTATGCTTGCATTTTAAAAACATACAGTAACTGCACATAACCTCCATTCGCTATTCACTATTGAAGTGCAGGCTACGGATTACATGAATTTGTTTTGTGGAGCATTCTAATCAAAAGTAATTTCACACATATTGGTAGGCTACATGTACACACCAGATTAAATTGAGAATAGTCTGATGGGTGAGAATATGATCAAGTGCTTGTCAAATTGTGAATGAGAGACTGATGAAGTGTGTGCAGCCTGTGGAAGAAACAGAGCAGAGCACATAACTTTCATGTGTTTTCTTATTCAAATCATCATTAGTCACATCATGCAGCCTTAGAATGTATTAAACATCAAAACATATAGTCAAAGGTTTGGACACCTACTCATTCCAGGGTCTTAATTTTTTATTTTACTATTTTCTACATTGTAGAATAATAGTGAAAAAAATCAAAACTATGAAATAACAAATAACACACTATGGAATCATGTAGTAACCAACAAAGTGTTAACCTCTTGAAGCTAGGGGGCACTATTTTTATGTTTGGAAAAATAACGTTCCCAAAGTAAACGGCCTATTTCTCATGACCAGATGCTAGAATATACATATATTGACAGATTAGGATAGCAAACACTCTAAAGTTTCCAAAACTGTGAAAATATTGTCTGCGGGTATAACAGAACTGATATTACAGGCTAGAGCCTGAGGATAATCCAATCAGGAAGAGCCTCTTATTTGAAACCACTGTGTTCCTATGCATGCCTGTCCTCCATTTAAAGGGATATCAACCAGATTCATTTTTCTGTGGCTTCCCTAAGGTGTCAACAGTCTTTAGACATTTATTTTGAAAAATGAGCGTGAAGGATCACATTGCGAAAGTGGAGAGGTGGGGGCTCTGAGTGAGATGGTGCGCAATTGAGTGAAGCGGCCATTGTTCCTCCCGCTATTATGGAAAAAGCTACACACTTGGTTGATATATTATCGCATATATATTTTAATTTTAAAAACTACCTGAGGAATGATTATAAAAAACGTTTGACATGTTTCTGTGGACATTATGAAGACTATTTGGAATTTCCGTCTGCGTTGTCGTGACCGCTCTTTCCTGTGGATTTCTGACCATAACGCGACAAACAAACGTCGGTATTTTGGGTATAAAAATAATCTTTATGGAACAAAAGGAACATTTGCTGTGTAACTGGGAGTCTCGTGAGTGAAAACATCCGAAGATCATCAAAGGTAAACTGTTAATTTGATTGCTTTTCTGATTTTTGTGACCAAGCTTTCTGATGCTAAGTGTACATAATGCTACGATAAACTTACACAAACGCTTGGATTGCTTTCTCTGTAAAGTATAATTTCTAAATCTGAGACGACAGGGTGATGAACAAAAGGCTAAGCTGTGTTTCAAAATATTGCACTTGTGATTTCATGAATATGAATATTTTCTAGTAATATTATTTGACTGTTGCACTGTGCTATTCAGCGGTTGCAGACGAAAATTATCCCGCTACTGTGATTGGTAGTGTCAAGAGGTTTTAAACAAATCTAAATATATTTTATATTTGAGATTCTTCAAAGTAGCCACCCTTTGCATTGATGACAGCTTTGCACACTCTTGGCATTCTCTCAACTAGCTTCATGAGGAACGCTTTTAAAACAGTCTTGAAGGAGTTCCGACATATGCTGAGCACTTATTTGGCTGCTTTTACTTCACTCTGCGGTCCAAATCATCTCAAACCATCTCAGTTGGGTTGAGGTCGGCTGATTGTGGAGGCCAGGTCATCTAAGGCAGCACTCCATCAATTTCCTTCTTGGTCAAACAGCCCTTACACAGCCTGGAGGTATGTTTTGGGTCATTGTCCTGTACGCCATCCAGGTGGGATGGTGTATCGCCACAGAATGCTGTGGTAGCCATGCTGGTTAGGTGTGCCTTGAATTCTAAAAGAATCACTGACAGTGTCACCAGCAAAGCACCCCCACACCGTCACACCACATTCTCCATGCGTCACGGTAGGAACCACAAATGCAGAGATTATCCGTTCACCTACTCTGTGCCTCACAACGACATGGCGGTTGGAACCAAAAATCTCAAATTTGGACTCATCAGACCAAAGGACAGATTTTCACCGGTCTAATGTCCATTTCTTGTGTTTCTTGGCCCATCAAGTCTCTTCTTCTTATTGGTGTCCTTTAGTAGTGGTTTATTTGCAGCAATTCGACCATGAAGACCTGATTCACACAGTCTCCACTGAACAGTTGATGTTCAGATGTGTCTGTTACTAGAACTCTGTGAAGCATTTAGTTGGGCTGCAATTTCTGAGGCTGGTAACTCTAATGAACATATCATCTGCAGCAGAGGTAACTCTGGGTCTTCCTTTCCTGTGGCGGTCCTCATGAGAGCCAGTTTCACCATAGCGCTTGAGAGCTTTTGCGACTGCTCTTGAAGAAACTTTTAAAATTCTTGAAATGTTCCAGATTGACTGGCCTTCATGTCTTAAGGTAATGATCGACTGTCGTTTCTCTTTGCTTATATGAGCTGTTCTTGTCGTAATATGGACTTAGCCATATTTGGTAAAAGACCATCTTCTGTATACCCCCCCTACCTTGTCACAACACAACTGATTGGCTCAAATGCATTAAGAAGGAAAGAAATTCCATAAATTAACAAGGCACACTTGTTCATTTAAATGCATTCCAGATGACAACCTCATGAAGCTGGCTGAGAGAATGCTAAGAATGTGCAAAGCTGTAATCAAGGCAAAGGGTGGCTACTTTGAAGAATATCAAATATATTTTGATTTGCTTAACACTTTTTTTGGTTACTGCATGATTCCATATGTGGTATTTCATAGTTTTGATGTCTTCACTATTATTCTATAATGTAGAAAATAGTAAAAAAAATAAAGAAAACCCCTGAATGAGTAGGTGTGTCCAAACTTTTGACTGGTACTGTATATCACAACTGTATATCACAACTAAAGTTGCATTTACAACAAAACATTAAGCATATAGGAGGACCTGTTTCTTTGTTAACCGCTCAACACAGAATAGCAGCTTGTGTTCACTCCCTCAAATCATTTGGAGAAAATATCCTTTCTATTTTATTCAGCTATGTTCAATTGTATTCTTCATATTATAAAACAATGCCACGGAATTCTAAGAAAATATTTTCTGCTAAATTAACTAGTGTAGCCCACAGCCATATGGCATAGCCTGATCAGGGCCTAACATAAGGACAACTCAGAGTATGCAATTCTGTTCTTCTGAAATGGACTACATTTTCATCATATCATGTTTTTTTAAACCTGTCTAAAATAAATAATGGATTTATTGTGATGGTGTAGGCTATATTAAATGGATTTATTAGACATCTTAAAATGTAGATGTTCCAAAGGTCTGCATCAGTGGCTTGTAAGCTGTGTGTGGAAGCCAGGAGATGCTAAACGTGTTGATGTTAATTAACTTCAATTACCATGAGACTGGCAGTCATTTGCATGACAATCACAGGCTGACAAAATGTCATGACCTCCACAGCCCTGGCAACTAATGACTACATGTATTGTGTCCTTTCCTCCCAGGTCCCAGCCTGGTCCATGTGCTGTCAGAGGGGAGAAGCACAAGAAGAGCCCCCAAGCTACTCCTAGAGACTCTGTCATCAGCTTCCCCCCTGGACGCCCCACTTTCGACAACATCGGATTGGTCTGCTGCCTACACAACAGCCGACCCCTCTCCACCACCAAGTGCCTGCCACGTACAGGCTTTGGCTGGCTGGCCCGCCAATCAAAGGCCATGAACCGCCTGGAGAGAGGGTTCAAACACTGCTGTAAGGGACTGGAGAACGTGCTACCCTGTGCTGAGGGAAAGGTAAGGAGTGTGTGGGTGTGTGTGTGTGTGTGTACAGTTCGAGTGTTGATCAATTCAAGTGTTTACAGAACATCTCTCCACCTCTCTCTTAGTGGCGTGAGGAGCTTGACAGGTTCTGTGAGGAAGAGCAGAAGGAGAGGCCTCACAACTCCTCCTGTTGTGATGTGGGAGAAGGTGAGGAGAGGTACACCTGTTTCTCCTCCCGCGCCCCTCATCCAGACTATGACCAAAAGCTTGACTCTTCTGACGCACCACAGACCCACAACCTCGGACACATCTGTGAAACATACAAGATCATCAAGAAGTAAGGGTTTGTTTAGGTTTGTGTGTGTGTGTGTGTGTGTGTGTGTGTTTTTAATTGTACCTTTTTCCTCCTCAGTCACATTTTTATGCTGCCCAGCCCGATTGTTTATCTTTCTGGGTGACAGAACCAGAACCAGAACCAGGGTACATTTCACTGTAGTAGATGGTGACTGTAGCTATGTTTCCATCCGACTGGCGACAGATTTTAAATTTGCGCATTTTCCCACAAGTGGTGTGTTTCCACCAAACTGACTTGTAGTGCTTTTTAGTAGTGCACACAAAATGTCTTTTTTTCTTCATTTTCCTGAATAAAAATCTAAGGATCTGTAACGGTTTTCTTGAGTTGATGGAGAGGCGGACCAATACGCTGCGTGGTTACTATTCATGGTTCTTTAATAAAGCAACTACACTACCAACTCTGGTCTTGGCACAATCGCTCGAGCCAACAACTAGCAGATACAGTGTGGGTAAGCTAGTCTACATGATGAGATTTATTATGGATAACAGCGACCAGTATTTACATTTTTCAAATGGCAGTCAAGCATCAATCATAATGTCACCAGAATAAAACCTTTGATATTTACTGGAAAGGAGCATCACTGTGCATCTTCACCACCCTGTGAAGTTCATCATAACTTGTTTCATCTGTAGCCTAATAAACTGCATAGTTTCCTGAGTCGTAGTAGAAGGACCACACACCATATTATCGAGTGACTGCAAGTTTACGTCAATATGATGGTTATTATATTAATAGTTGCGCATAAAGGAATTTCCTGCCATTTCTCACATAACTCATTTTACAGACGAAAAGATCCCACCATGTCAAACGAACAAATTATCTGTCAGTATTTATACAATTTCACAAAAAATTCCTGTTTCCATTACAGTTGTTGTGGTTTTATTTTATACGGAATGTCCTTACTTGCAATAAAACTGTGGATGGAAATGTGGTTAATGACATTAAAATTCCAGATTTGCATTGCATCAAAAAACATTACCAAAAGTTTAAAAACAATAGTATACAATAACTTTCACAAGTATCTTATTACAGCAGCTAGTTTAATCCAGGGACATTTGTACATATCTGTCTAACAAAGCCCTTTGACTGATTTGGTTTGATTATCGAGTAAAACAAAGATGTAGTATACTGAGATGATCTTGCAATCTGCTCTCTCAGCTTCCCTGTGGCTCTCCCTGTCCAGAACTTAGTGGACCAATGCTGCTCCCTGCCAGCAGACCAGAGAACTGCATGTGTTCAGATACAGGTGAGTTCGACACTTAATAATGCAGGTTCACTCAGACAACCCCATATCTCATATTACCCAGGTTGTCCCATTGGGATAAAATGAACATGATTGGCCATCAAGTGTCTACAGGATCTTAGACTGAGAGTTAAGTTAGTTATAAACAATACTTTTTATATTGTAACTCTTTGCATGTTGCAGGCTTTTTGATATTGTTGTTTTCATAACTTCTCTCTTTGACTGTGAACCCAGCTAGTGATGCTGTCGCAGACACGCTGTCTTGAGGGAAAGCCCTCCACTTCCTCTGTCTTGCAGAAGTCCTGCCCTTCCTCCTCCTTCTCCCAGGACTCCCCTATGTGCCTCTCCAGACTGCTCATGAATGCCATCACCAAGGCAACCAAGTCCCCACACCTCAGAAAGACGAAATTCCTCCTCACCTGATTTTGGTTTTACTCTGATGGCAGTGGGCCAATCCGAATTAGCGGTCAGGGCATTTCTGCAGTAGTCACTAGATAACCATGCCAGAAAGGATACAATTGGCTAATACAGAAGAACTGTTGAGCAATTGCATGATTTAGTCAAACAGGGGTTAGGGTAAGAGTAAGCAGAATTTATAGTTAGTGCCATTTATTCCATATTTTCTAGCATGGACAGATGACAACCAATTAATGTATGGTATCCGAGTGCACATAATATTTCAGTATTACTGTCAGTGTCTGTCATTAAGAGGGTGTTATAATATTAGAACACCTGGAGAGCTGATATGAATATAAAAAAGAAGTGGTAATTCAAATGGTGATTTGTTTCGTAAAGCAGATATGTTTCAGATTTGTTAGTTGTATTTTTCATATAGCTCCAGAACTGCTAGTCCAGTTGTCCTGTTCTATTTCTAACATTTGAAATAAATCTTTATAGGATATGTCTTAATCATTTTGGAGTGAAGCACTGCCAGTTATTGTAATTTGTCATTATCTGACACATGAACAACATTGAAATGATTATTTGAATAAACTGAAATGTTGATGGAAGTGGACTTTATGTTATAGTGACTGTGTGACTGACATTTATACACTAAGTTAGTGTAGTAGAACTTGCATTAATAGAGACAGACAGGGTCCTCACTAGCTGTCACAGCCACAGAGTTTAGCCCAAAGCCTGGCAGATGGCAATATTGAGTGGTTTCATCTCACCGTCCAAAGGCATTGTATGAAGCCGGTTATATACACTTGTATCCCCGGTGGACCGGTTCTTACATGAAACATTCTCCATTCAGGCTGCAAAGGCATCGATTTCCTCCGTAATTTGATTTAATGGCGAGAAGGTATGGGAGAAATTGTGTACATATATGGAGGAACATAAATACTGTAACACAAGAGAGAGATACACTTATAGAGTGCATTTGCCATTCTGGTAAAATGCATTGTCTATTGTATAGGACAGGAAGCCAGAGTAAGGCCATGAGAGTATGAGACAGCTGGAAACACTAAAAATGGAGACACATAGTCTGCTGATATTAGACAACCACATGAAGAGAAGGCGACACATAGGCGCCAGGACAGCTGGACACACTAAAACTAGAGGAGACACAGTCTGCTGATCTGAGATAAAAGACACACATACAAAGGAACACGTGGAGCTAATTACAGGGTCAAAGCATATAGGATAGAGGGACGTATATTATCTTTAGGTCAAAGCAAGGGTCTTGTCACCATTATAATTTAACGGAAAGCAGATGTGGATGTTATCGAGCTGAACAAGCAGGATGCACAAATTGGGATATAATGGTGGCAGATGGACTGAGGGAAGTGACGTCATTACATGTAGGATGGACTCATGTTGTATGTGTATAAATCAGAGCCAGAACTCTGAAAAAGGGAGTGTGTTCCGCGGACCACTCCGGCTTGCGATACCTTTTTTATTAAAAGCCTGTTGATTTCACAAAGTTCTTGAAAGTGTCGTATTTGAACCGATTTGCCACGACAAAGGCAGAAAAAAAACGAGGAAACTGTTTTCTTTATGAAACACTATTTTCCACCACCATGCCAAAGTGGCTAAGAATGTTAGTCCCAGATGTTGCATATTGCGTTCAGCCAATCAGGTTGCAGAAGTCTGTATACCTTACCCCAGTGACGCTGGGTCAGGACAGGAGAGTCTTCTCCACCTTTCTAAGCCTGTTATTGTAAAGGCTCTTATCAGCTTGACTACGGTGTTTGTTACAGTTGATCTTTCCTTGGTACTGTAGTAGCTAGCCAGTTTGAGTCAGGTCATGAGAATAGACTGGTCTGTTTTGGTCCAACAATAACAAGCCTGATTGCTTTATGGGGATCTAAGTCTGACAGGACTGCGAACTAAGCCAATGAACACACACATACAAATGATACAGGGTGTTCTCACTATATACAGTACCAGTCAAAAGTTTGGACACACCTACTCATTCAAGGGGTTTTCTTTATTTTGACTCTTTCTACATTGTAGAATAATAGTGAAGACATCAAAACTATGAAATGAGACACTATGAAATAATGTAGTAACCAACAAAGTGTTTGTCACGACTCCGACCGAAGGACACTCCCCTTCCCGTTCGGGTGGCGCTCGGCGGTCGGTCATCGCCGGCCTACTAGCTGCTACTGATTATTTCCTCCCCCTCCTTATGTGTTGATTGTGTGCACCTGTTTTGAGTTAGGTAGTAGGCTTTATTAGTCAGCCGGCCCGCAGGGTTCCTTGTGCGGGATTAATTATTGTGATCGTCTGTTTGGTGTACTTATGTGCACGTCTATTGGGTTTTGTGTTTTCCCATTTTGTGGGTTTTCCCTGGACGGTTTAAGTCCCCCTGTTTGGGGCATTTGTTTGTTCAGTACGCCCTGTGTTTTTGTGAGGGTTGGCTTATGTTCAGCGTTTGTATCAGTGCATTAAAATAGCACTCCCCTGAACTCACTGCTTCCTGCGCCTGACTCCTCACCCACTACACTCAGACCGTTACAGTGTTAAACAAATCAAAATATATTTATATTTGAGATTCTTCAAAGTAGCCACCCTTTGCCTTGATGACAGCTTTGCACACTCTTGGCATTCTCTCAACCAGCTTCATGAGGAATGCTTTTACAACAGTCTTGAAGGAGTTCCCACATATGCTGAGCACTTGTTGACTACAAATCATCCCAAACCATCTCAAATGGGTTGAGGTCGGCTGATTGTGGAGGCTAGGTCATCTGATGCAGCACTGATGCAGCACTCTCCTTCTAGCCCTTACACAGCCTGGAGGTTTGTTTTGGGTCATTGTCCTGTTGAAAAACAAATGATAGTCCCACTAAGTACAAACCAGATGTGATGGCATATCACTGCAGAATGCTGTGGTAGCCATATTGGTTAACTGTGCCTTGAATTCTAAATAAATCACAGACAGTGTCACCAGCAAAGCACCATCACACCTCATCCTCCATGCTTCACGGTGGGAACTACACATGCGGAGATGATCTGTTCACCTACTCAGCGTCTCACAAAGACACGCCGGTTGGAACCAAAAATCTAAAATGTGGACTCATCAGACCTAAGGACAGATTTCCACTGGTCTAATGTCTTTTGCTAATTTTTCTTGGCCCAAGCAACTCTCTTCTTCTTATTGGTGTCCTTTAGTTGTGGTTTCTTTGCAGCAATTCGACCATAAAGGCCTGATTCACGCAGTCTCCTCTGAACAGTTGATAGGCAAGATGACGCCTGACAGATAGGGCAGTTCTGCTTCTAGTTCCTAAGCAACTTTGCAGTATTTTGCTTTTTGTGTGTTATTTCTTACATTATTAGCCCAGGAAATGTTTGTGTTATTACATACAGCTGGAAATAACTTTTGGATATCAGAGCGACGGTAACTCACCAGCATTACCACCGGGAATACGGCTTTCCCAAATTGTATCCTTTGTTCGTACCCCCAGGGGAATTTAACTGATTCCAGAGGCTGATCCAAAACACCGCCGGCGGAGAAGAGGTGTTCGGAGTGGACTTCTAGTCCGACTCAGGAGGCGTACACACCATCCACTGCTCCCTAGTGTATTACTTGCTAATGTTCGTTTTCTGGATAATAAATTAGACACGCTCAGGTCGAGAATCTCCTTCCAGAGAGACATCAGGGATTGTAACATGCTCTGTTTCATGGAAACATGGCTGTCTCGGGATATACTGTCTTTGTCCATACAGCCAGTTGGGTTCTCAATACACTGTACAGACAGGAATAAAGAACTCTCTGGGAAGAAGCAAGGTGGGGTTGTATGTTTCATGATTAACTACTCATGGTGTGATTATGATAACACACAAAAACTCAAGTACTTTTGTTCACCCAACCTAGAATATCTCACAATACAATGTTCGTATTACCTCCCAAGATAATTATTTGGTTATAGTCACAGCCGTTTATATTCCCCCTCAAGCCAATACCACGATGGCCCTCAAAGAACTTCACTGGACTTTATGCGAACTGGAAACTACATATCCTGAGGCTGCATTTATTATAGCTGAGGACTTCAACAAAGCAAATTTGAGGAAAGATCTGTGGTGATAAATCATCAGGAGTCATCACCTGCGAGGGCTGCAAGGTGAGACTGCAGCACTACACACCTAATTTCACTCTGACCAAGCAGACATAACTAACCGTGTGGTCAGATGACTTATTTCCAGGGATTTCATTGGTTATGTCAATGGTCCTCTCCCGGCGTAGCCAGCTGCCGTCCGTGTCCTACTCCTGTTCCAGACAGAGTAACTGTCCTATAGACAGAGCCAGCCGCAACCGCTGACAGAGCTGCCGACTGCAGAAGTGTGTGACCCAGGGCATGAGCCGGGATGGTGAGACACCCATGCACACATACAAAAAAGATGTCTCCTGGTAAAATAAAGGTTGAATAAATACACACTTTTCAGATCAGGACAGTGGATCACCGTCTACAGATCATAAATTGTAACGCAGCAGATGACTCCTTTCTTGTCTCTAGTATGGGTGAATGGTATGTCCAAAACTTCAACATCAAACAATGAACACTGGGACAATATATTTCAAATGCTGGGAATGATGAGAGGTGGACTATGGAAAATGTATAAAGACATTATAACGAAAACATGAGGAGTTTTAACACCAGGTTTACATCCTTTACGTGGTGTAGAAAATATCAAGGATGAAGAGAATGTTTTGTGATGAGAGGATTGTGATTTTACTTCTCTAATGAGATCATAGTGATTAGAATACTTTGCCTCTTTACTAGCCACGCCCCAGGGAGCCCAGAGAGTGTGTCAGCATGATGAAAACTCACCCTTTTTTATAAAAAAAGGGGTGGATCAGCTTAATATTGGAAAGATTGTTGCTTCCATCAATGTAATTGTCTGCATCATTTCCAATCCCCCATATATTTTGGGGGGTAAATATATATTACCATATACATACACATATATACATACACATACCTATATAGACATATATACTTTTTTTTTGAAGATACCTTTATAATTCCGCAAACCCTACCACCCTTCCCCTAATTGGAGTAAACTAATAAACAATAATGCTTTGGCTTTTACCTTCTACAGTTTATACATCTTATACAGATTTGACAAAAGTTATATTTAGTTTGTTTTTAGTCCTTCCTCTTTTTCTGATGTCCATCCAGTTTGATTTCTATTTGTAACTCTGCTATTTCACAACATTCCTGAACCTATATACATTTTACCGACCCCGTAAGTTTTACATTGGTTATCTTGTTATTAGTCCAATCCTTCAGCTCCATTCAACCCCTCCCATCTATCTCTCAACACCATCCATTTTGGATTTCTATTTGCCATATATTTTTCAACTGTGCTGTGATGCTTGACATAAGTACTGAACCTTTCTATTCTCATAGCTTCTACATATTGTAAATTAAAAATAAACCTTTTTGCTAAAATAATGATTATATTATTGATTGATTGACTATGGCTTTTCAAATCACCCAGTATTGCTATCTGCAGCATTAGTTCTAGGCAAATGTTACAATTCTTCAGCCATTCCTAGACCTGTGACCAAAAACGAGCAACATATGGACAATAACCAAATAAATTATCTAATGACTCTGCCTCCTCACAGCAGAGCTGGGAATATTGTATCCCCCATATACATAACATTATATTGGTTGTAAGAATTTTGTATAGAAATTTAAATTGAAAAAATTCGAAGTTTTGAATCCGGCGTTGTTTTGCATATCAATTCATAAACCATGTGCCATGGAATGGGTACATCGAAAATCTCTTCCCAACTATTTTGCAATTTATATGTCACAGCTGTCAGTTTTTTGGTCCCCAAATGAAATTGTTATATGTTTTTATTTATCACACTTTTATTTAACCATTTATGTTCTCTACTACGGGGCCGACATACAAGTTCCTTTTCCCCCTTCTACTTCCCTCTTCCATTTTTGTGGTAATGCTGCAATTAGTTGGTGGTAATTTTGGGTAGAGCAGACATTTCCATATGTCTGTGTTAGCTGCATGTGTGACATAACTCCACCAGTCCTATTTATGATATCATTCACTAAAATTATACCTTTTGAAAAAAAATATTCGAAAAATGTTTTTATCAATAAGTATATTTGAGTTTAACCACCATATTTGTTGTATTATTTGTTCTGTCTTTTCAGGTGAATTAAACTGAAATTGCAACCAACTTTCTAAGGCTTGTTTAAAAAATAACGATATTTTGGAGATTATTTCCTTTTCAAACAACCGAAAGTGAGCAGGTGTAATCTGAATAAAGGGGAAAATGCCTTTCCTGAACATAGTATGAGACATTCGTACCAATTTACTAGAGAACCAGTTTGGATTTAAGTGTAACTTTTGTATGACTGATGCCGTTAGTGAGAGGTCTAATGCTTTAATATTTAATCATTTCTGCCCTCCGAATTCATATTCGTTATATAAATAGACCCTTTTAATGTTGTCTGGCTTGCCATTCCAAATAAAATTGAATATTTTTTGTTCATAAAATTAAAAAGCAGGTCACTAGGTGTACACAAAACCATAAGCAAATAGGTCAACTGTGATATGACTAAAGAGTTAATCAGGGTGATTTTTCCACAAATAGACAGGTATTTTCCTTTCCATGGTAGCAAGATTGTATCTATTTTTTGCGAACTTTCTATAAAAATGTATTGGAGTGAGATCATTTCTTTCTTTTGGGATTTGTATACCGAGTATGTCCAAATCCCCGATAGCAAAAGTCTCTAGATCCTCTATGAGGCCGTGGAGAGATTCTAATTGTGGTTTTAAACGAAAACATGATTCATCAACATACATCAACATGAATGACACCTTAGTTTTTAAGCCACGGATTTCTAATCCCTTAATATTATTTGTTTGATCTCATTTTAACAGCTAATATTTCGATGGCAATAATAAATAGATATGCCGATAGTGGACAATCTTGTTTTACTCCTCTAGATACTAAATAATGGCTACATCTCAGAAAGTTTTAAACTATTTTACACCTAGGGTTACTATACATAACTTTAACCCATTTTATAAGAGATTCTCCAACATTGAAATATTCTAGACATTTATATATAAACTCCAGTCGTACTTTATCAAAAGCCTTTTCAAAATCAGCTATGAAAAACAGGCATGGTATTCCCGATATTTCATGGTATTCTATTGTTTCCAATACTTATTCGTCTTATATTATCTCCAATGTATCGTCCATGTAAAAATCCTGTCTGATTAGGATGAATAATATCTGACAATACTTTTTAAATTCTATGCGCCAAGCATTATGTTAGGATTTTTGCATCACAACACTGAAGTGTAAGAGGTCTCCAATTTTTTAAATGGACTTTATCTTTATATATACCACTTGGGTCCTGTTTCAATAATAATGATATCAGACCTTCTTGTTGTGTGTCTGATAATCTACCATTTATATAGGAGTGGTTATTGTCGATAATCGATATTGTAATGTTTCTTCATTCCCAATGAAGAATATTTCATGTTAAGGTTAAAAACGTATTATTTTAAGGCTACTAAACAACTATTCATTTATAACCACGGAGAGTTACGCAAGTCGGAAAGAAAACAGTTTCAACATCATCAAATCATGCTTCGTCTAATACAGTGACAACTAAAAATAATTTGGTCCAATCGACATACGCTAAATGTGATGTGGCTGTCCATGGTTCTGATTTGTGAGTGTGTGTGAGTGCCTGTGTGCATGCACGCACATTTTTACTCACCCTACTTGTAAAGAAACGCCAATGCCATTCTCCTCTCTTTCATGTTGACGAAACGGTCTATGACTCTGTCATACAGTACACGCCTTTATTTTTCGTTGTCCTAGGCTACCTGGCTAAAATGCTTGTTCCCTAGCCTGACTTGCTTTCATGGGAAACGATGCGCCAGCTAGTTAACATTAGCCTTCTACATCTAGCTACATATTGAACTTCCATCCTCTCAGGCATGCGGAACAATGTATGCATTTATGGTTGGATCAGAATCGCTGTCATAATCATTTGCCAGTATGGAGAATTAAGTCAAACCACACGTCCAAATCCTTATCTTCATCCATGGCTAATTTAGGAATGGGACCATTTTAGCTAGCTAGTCACTGGAGGACAACAGCACAACAAGATTCAAATGGTTTCTGTCAATGACATTTGGCTCTGGATGTGACATGATGTGATGTGATTGGAGTGCAGCCAAGTCCAAACTGGTTTCCTTGACAATTTTTTGGGTGTGCCAGGACCATTCACAGTTGAGCTCACTCGGTTTAGCTCAACACTGATTTGCTATGACTTTATATTTGTTTTATCAAGGGAGGTCAAATGCTTGCTGGCGTCCCTTGCATTCGACGCTACACATACAGAGAGGCGCAGTTTCGCTTGCTCCGATGCTTTCTCTAGTGTGATAAATTTACCCTCTTGCGAAATGAAGGACAATTATTTATTTAGTTTATTAGTCCAATTTTGGGAGAAGCCTGGCTTCCTTCCATGAAAACACGCCACTGCTGACTCGTGGTGGAAAAAATCCCTCCTTTTTCCCCCTCCAATCACAAAACCAACATACATGTATCTATGCCATCTCACAGCTCTCACACGCTCATTCTCTATTTCATACCACTCCAAAAAGATTTAACAGTTCGAAAAGGAAGGACCTTGATTTGATTTGAAGGAAGGACCTTGATTTGACTCAAGGGTCGTTTCCTGAACTTGACGTGGCTTTGGAACGACTGCGAAACACAGGGAAAGAGAGTGGGGTGGTGAAAAGGGGCGAAACAGAGAGAGTGGAAACAGTCCTGTGAAAGAGGACAAGGATATCAAACACCTCCCGTGTAAGTACTCAAAATGGGTTGGTCTTGGGCTCTAGCCTGCTGGTGTGCATTAGTGCTGGTGTCCGCGGCATCTGAAGGTTTGTAGCATACGAGGTTTTTGCAGTTCTTTCTGTCCTTGTTTTATGTCCTGGTATGTGTTTATGGCTCCCCTTCTGTTTGTGCATGGTCTGTTAGAAGTGCACAGAAGAGGCCATTTTTATGCCCTATCAAGATCATGAAGAAAAACATTATTTGTTTGACGTGATACATTCCATTCCACCAGTTTAGTGTGGAACAACTTTGTCCAAGTCTACTAACAGTATAACTATTATTCTAGGTATAACAAACATCTAGACTAGAGAATTCACACCATGTTAATTAAAGGTGCAATATGCAGAAGTCGCTCCGCAATTTCCTGGTTGCTAAAATTCAAATAGTTAATATCAGTTTGTGACAAAACAAGCAATGTATAGTGTAGAGAATCATTGTACCATCTAAACCGCTATGAAATTCCTTTTCAATAACCAAAATATTTGTATTTTAAGCTGTTGGTATACAAAACCAGAAACAAAAATGTAACTTAAGAAATGGGAATGATAGAAATAGCGCACATAGAACAGATCTTCCGCTTCTTAGACTTGCTTTCAATGAGAATAACATATCTATAAGTCATATTTCCAATGTACTGACATTTAACCCAACCCCGTAACCCATAGGGGAGTGTGTTCTAACTGTAACCCATAGGTGAGTGTGTTCTAACTGTAACCCATAGGTGAGTGTGTTCTAACTGTAACCCATAGGTGAGTGTGTTCTAACCATAACTAACTGTAACCCATAGGTGAGTGTGTTCTAACTGTAACCCATAGGTGAGTGTGTTCTAACTGTAACCCATAGGTGAGTGTGTTCTAACCATAACTAACTGTAACCCATAGGTGAGTGTGTTCTAACTGTAACCCATAGGTGAGTGTGTTCTAACTGTAACCCATAGGTGAGTGTGTTCTAACTGTAACCCATAGGTGAGTGTGTTCTAACCATAACTAACTGTAACCCATAGGTGAGTGTGTTCTAACTGTAACCCATAGGTGAGTGTGTTCTAACTGTAACACATAGGTGAGTGTGTTCTAACTGTAACCCATAGGTGAGTGTGTTCTAACCATAACTAACTGTAACCCATAGGGGAGTGTGTTCTAACCATAACTAACTGTAACCCATAGTTGAGTGTGTTCTAACTGTAACCCATAGGTGAGTGTGTTCTAACCATAACTAACTGTAACCCATAGGTGAGTGTGTTCTAACCATAACTAACTGTAACCCATAGGTGAGTGTGTTCTAACTGTAACCCATAGGTGAGTGTGTTCTAACTGTAACCCATAGGTGAGTGTGTTCTAACTGTAACCCATAGGTGAGTGTGTTCTAAATGTAACCCATAGCTGAGTGTGTTCTAACTGTAACCCATAGGTGAGTGTGTTCTAACCATAACTAACTGTAACCCATAGGAGAGGTGGCTTTGTTCTATCCAGCCTATTCACAGATCTGTCAGTGTTAATGAAAGAAAGGAGACGAGAGAAGGAAAGTATTCCAAAGTATTTGGGACACATCCTCTACTATGCCCATGCCATTCTGCCATGTAATTAATACAGTGTAGGCATATGACATGTTATTAGTGTATGGCTGTCAGTACTAACTCCTGTCTGTCACTGTGTAGAGTTTCCTGTCATGGAGCAGAGAGAGGTCACCCATGAACATATGAAGCCTTACCTGCTCAAAGTCCTCAAGGAGAGAGTTGGGTGGCGGTGCCTTCCCTGCTGGTATACTTCATATCACACAGCCAATGGAGTATGACGTGTGTGTTGTATCCTGTGTGAGGGAGGTACAGTAACAGAAGTGTGTGTTCTCAGCGGGCTCCAGGGCAGCTGACGTAGACATCACCCAGAGGGAGATCACCCTGCACCTGGACACAGACTTTACACCTGGAGGTCGGCCGATGGCTGGGCCTCGCTCGTTTGGGGATTCCCACCCCAGTGTCCTCTTCCCCCCTGGCCAGCCATCCCCTAACAACCTCCAGGCCATCTGTCTCCATAGCAGCCGTCGTCCCCGGTACCCTGCCTACTCCTTACCCCAGACAGGCTTTGGCTACATTCGTCGTCAAGGTGACGCCGTCAACCGGATAGAGTCTTGGTACAGCGCATGTTGCTCTAGGAACGGGACGCAGCAGGTCCAGGAAGTGACGCTGTGCTGCGTTACACAGGCAGTGAGTGTTTCTGTGGCAACATTGGATTCTGTCCTGTTCCATTCTGTCGTGTTGTGTTCAGTTCTGGCCCGTTCACTCCTATTGTACCAACAGAACCGCCTTCTATGTGCACAGATGTAGCATTGATGAGGACAGAGGACGCCTAGGGAAGATGAGATGGTAGTAGTGAAGAGGACAGAGGATGTCTAGAGAAGATAAGGAAAAGGGGGATACCTAGTCAGTTGTACAGCTGAATGCATTCAACTGAAATGTGTCTTCTGCATTTAACCCAACCCGAGACAATAGTAGTGAAGACAGAGGATGCATAGGGAAGATGAGACTCAGGAGAAGGAAAGCCAATACAGACACAACAGATCATCCTTGGTGTCTATCTGTATAGCTGTGTAGAGGGGAAGGTGTTCATGAGGGCTAAAGCTTTACCTTCACCATTTTAGGACTTCTTTTATCTCTATTTTTCATGTGTGAATTGATGTTTGTATATGTCACTTACAGTGGGAACAGACCCTGTCCACATTCTGTACTGAGGAGTTCTCAGTGAAGACACGCCACCACCACTGCTGCAAGAAACAGGGCGGGGACAGACTGAGCTGTTTCCATAGGGAAAACCCAAACCCCACCTACCTGCCGACCACCCAGGGGGCAGGCTCCTCCCCCATACCTGAACCTGGCTTCACCTTTAACCCCAACACTTGTCACAAGTAAGGAGAGAGAGAGAGACCGGTTTACTTTAGGTTTAGAGTAGGGCTGTTTTGGTGACGGTATTACGTGACTGTTTAGTCACGGTAACCATCAGAGCATAGTTTTGGAGAAGCCTAGTTACCGTAGAGTACCAAACTTGCTAACAGTCAGTTGCTCATGTGCTGGTACTCAGCACCTTACTGTCTCTCTAATCACACTGACATCAATAGAAATGTAATCGAAAATCTAATCAAACACTTCATGAGTGCCCATGAGCTCATGTTGCGCAACATTTCTATAGGCTAATCAATTGACAAAACCATTTTTATGGCCTCTTCAAAAAGAGGATCCCATCAGCTTTCTATAGGCCAGGCCTACTATATTTTTTTCTCAACTTTCCAAATATTAAGCACATTGCTTCGATTTACAACAGGAGTATAGCCTACCTGGCTGGGATGAAAATTAACTATGGGAAAAGCTCCCCTTTTCCAATAGGTGCATGATAATGGTCCTTTCTAAATCATAACACATTTAAAAAATATAGTATTTAGTATGTGTAAAGACAAGATTAAAATAGTCTGATGGGTGACAATATTATCACTTGTGAATGATGTATTATCACTTAATGATTCCCTGCATGTGCAGTAAGGCAAGAAACAGCACGTGCCTTTTTTAGTCCTACTTTTTCAAATCGCACGTCATGTAGCCTAGCCCATAGGCCTGTATGTTTTGATAAGGGTTGTATCATAACTAACGTGGCCAAATAACTCCAAACGCAGCCTACAGACCTAGAACCCCTGGGACACGGTAAGAGACCACATAGCCTACAGACCTAGAACCCCTGGGACACAAGAGAGCACATAGCCTACAGAGCCTAGTGAAACATGTGTTCTTATAAACTCAGTCAGTGCGCAGTTGCGTGTGAAAACAGAGTTTTGACTGGCCATTATATAAAAGAGGATCCCAGCTTTCTTGTGCTGATATATTTATGTCTCAATTCTTAAAATTAAGCACATTAATCTGCTTTACAACCGGTGTAGCCTAACTGGCAAACATAGGCAGTGTGTGAGTTTCATATTTGGGGAAGATATGTTTCACAGTAAAAATGCACCTTTTATAATAAAGCATATTGCTGTTTCTTATGTAAAATAGCCTTCTATTGGAAATGTGAGTAGATTGGATGGTCATAATTTAGGCTAATAATAGAACTCAATCATTGTTCGCAAAAATATACCATTTAATGCATGGCTGAGCGTGTATAGCATAGACTAGAGTATGGCTAGGCTGTATCAGATAGGCCTACGTTTATTCTTTGAACGGGAAAAATTTAGCCTTTTTAGAAACACATTTTATGCATTTCTACTACTCTATATATGACTGGAGACATTAGCAGAATATTTTTTCATATGACAAATTAAAGGGTAGCCTACACTGTTGACAGTGACAACAATTTCAATAAGAAACGACACTGTCTATATAATAGGCCTACGAGAAGGGCACAAATAGAATATGACGTCCATCTGGAAGAGGTGGGCCATTCTAATCAAAAGTAATTCCACACATATTAGTAGGCTATATGTAAAGATCAGATTAAATTAAGAAGAGTCTGATGGGTGAGAATAGTATCAAGTGCTTGTCAAATTGTGAATGATGAAGTATGTGCAGCCTGCGCAAAAACAGAGCAGAGCACATAACTTTCCTGCTTTTTTCTAAAGCATCATCAGTCGCATCATGCAGCCTTAGAACCTATTCAATATCAAAACCTATAGCCTAACATTTGTATGACAACTAAAGCTGCATAAATAACTCAGAATTAAGCATATAAAGTACATTCGGAAAGTATTCAGACTTTTTCCATATTTTGTTATGTTACAGCCTTATTCTAAATTGGATTAAATCGCTTTTACCCCCTCAATCAACACACAATACACCATAATGCAAAAACATTTAAAAAAATTTTTTATACAGAAATGTGACATTTACATAAGTATTCAGACCCATTACTCAGTATTTTGTTGAAGCACCTTTGGCAGCGATTACAGCCTTGATTCTTCTTGGGTATGACGCTACAAGCTTGGCACACCTGTATTTGGGGAGTTTCTCCCATTCTTCTCTGCAGATCCTCTCAAGCTCCGTCAGGTTGAATGGGGAGTGTTGACCGCACAGCTATTTTCAGGTCTCAACAGAGATGTTCGATTGGGTTCATGTCCAGGCTCTGGCTGGGCCACTCAAGGACATTCAGAGACTTGTCCCGAAGCCACTCCTGCGTTGTCTTGGCTGTGTGCTTAGGGTCATTGTCCTGTGGGAAGGTGAACCTTTGTCCCATTCTGAGGTCCTGAGTGCTCTGGAGGAGGTTCTCATCAAGGATCTCTCTGTACTTTGCGCAGTTCCATCTTTCCCTTGATCCTGACTAGTCTTCCAGTCCCTGCCGCTGAAAACCCTCCCCACAGCATGATGCTGCCACCACCATGCTTCACCATAGTGATGGTGCCAGGTTTCTGCCAGACGTGAGACTTTGCATTCAGGACAAAAGTTCAGTTTTGGTTTCATCAGGCCAGAGAATCTTGTTTCTCATGAGCTGAGATTCCTTTAGGTGCATTTTGGCAAACTCCAAGCAGAGTGTCATGTGCCTTTTACTGAGGAGTGACTTCTGTCTGGCCGCTCTACCGTAAAGGCCTGTTTGGTGGAGTACTGCAGAGAAGGGAGAACCTTCCAGAAGGACAACCATCTCCACAGAGGAACTCTGGAGTTGTTTTTCCATTTAAGAATGATGGAGGCCACTGTGTTCTTGGGGACCTTCAATGCTGCAGAAATGTTTTGGTACCCTTCCCCAGATCTGTCACTCGACACAATCCTGTCTCGGAGCTCTATGGACAATTCCTTCGACCCCATGGCTTGGTTTTTGCTCTGACGTGCACTGCTAACTGTGGGACCTTATATAAACAGATGTGTGCCTTTCCAAATCATGTCCAATCAAATTAAATTACCACGGGTGGATTCCAATTTGTAGAAACATCTCAAGGATGATCAATGGAAACAGGAAGTCCCTGAGCTCAATTTCGAATCTCATAGAAAAGGTTCAGAATACTTACAGCACCAGCCAAAAGTTTGGACACACATGCTAAGCATATGTGGGAACTCCTTCAAGACTGTTGGAAAGCATTTCAGGTGAAGCTGGTTGAGAGAATGCTAAGAGTGCAAATCTGTCATCAAGGCAAAGGTTGGCTACTTTGAAGAATCTCAAATATAAAATATATTTTGATTTGTTTAACACATTTTTGATTACTACATAATTCCATATGTGTTTTTCATAGGTTTGATGTAATCACTATTATTCTACAGTGTAGAAAATAGTAAAAATATAGAAAAACCCTGGAATGAGTAGGTGTGTCCAAACTTTTGACTGGTACAGTATGGAAATAAGGTATTTGTTTTTTATTTGTAATAAATTAGCAAAAGATTACAAAAAACTGTTTTTGCTCTCTGAATATGGGGCATTGTTTGTAGATTGAGAATTTGTTTTCTTTAATCCATTTTAGAATACGGCTGTAATGTAACAAAATGTGGAAAAAGTGTTTTTTGTTCATGAAAAAATAGTGCGCACATGCAGCTATCTCAGAAATCGTTTGGAGGAAATATCCTTTCTATTTTATTCAGCTATGTTCAATTGTATTCTTCATACTATAGAATGCCACGGAAGTCTAAGACAATCTTGTCTGCTAAATGAACTAGTGTAGCCCACAGCCATATGGCATAGCCTGATCAGGGACTAACATAAGGACAACTGAGTATGCTATTCTGTTCTTCTGAGTATGCTATTCTGTTATACATTTTCTTCATATCATGTTTCTTTAGACCTGCCTATAATACATTTATTGGATTTATTGTGATGGTGTAGGCCAGGTATTCCCAAACTGGGGTACGCAATGCCGTCGGGAGTACGCCAAATAAAAGTGTGATTCACATTTAAAAAATGTTTTAGAATAATACTTTTAAAAAATGTTCTTCACATTTTCAAACAGTCCGTTTTATATTTTCCAACGGGGCTATACATTTGGTTGAGTTTTTTCTTCTCGCCTTAGTAGCCTCGTTTCACTGCCAAAAATAAAATGAAACCATCTAGCGTTCAGCGAAATAACAACACAATGTCAAATACAGGTAGCCTAGTCAAATAATTAACATCACGTTGACCGTTACTCTCTCGCGGGAATTCCACTAACGGTCCGTATGTAGCCAAACGTAGCTGCTGCTTATTCCGTTAGCTCGAAAATGGATAAATGGTTAAAAAAGAAGTCCCACGTTCATGGAGACACATACCAGGTCTAATGGTGGTACTGCTACTACCAGCAGTACTGCACCTATTGACGACACAAGTTGATCCGCTTCCACGAGCACATCCAATGCTAGCATAATTAATTCTACATTTGTTGTTAGCCCAGGTAGCATGGACACTTGACAGTTTTGAATCTGATGCAGCCGAAGAGCTACTGCCTCCTTACCCGGGAAAGCACCGAACAACAGACAGGGACATTGGACCATCGAAGAGGCGCAAATATGATGACAACTACATTGATTTGGGGTTCACTTATATTGGGAATAGTGCCTCTCCTCAGCCACAGTGTGTTATATGTGCAAAAGTACTATCTCACAACTCGATGAAACCTTACCTCTCGCGCATACATTTAGAAACAAAATAAGCCACAGGAGTTTTTTGAGCGAGAATTAAAAGTCGACTTTCGAGTAGTAAGACATATATAAAAGCAACAAATAGCATTAATAAGAAGGGTCTAGATGCGTCTTACAGTGGGGCAAAAAAGTATTTAGTCAGCCACCAATTGTGCAAGTTCTCCCACTTAAAAAGATGAGAGAGGCCTGTCATTTTCATCATAGGTACACTTCAACTATGAGAGACACAATTAGAAGGAAAAAAATCCAGAAAATCACATTGTAGGATTTTTTATGAATTTATTTGCAAATTACATTTGAGTGTGCACTGACCCTGGTGCTAGAGGGAGTACGCAGCCAGAGTTTGAATGTTTGAAGGGGTACGGGTCTATAAAAAGTTTGGGAACAAGGCTATATTAAATGGATTTATTAGGCTTTTTCAAATGTAGTTGTTCCAAAGGTCTGCATCAGTGGTTGTAGGCTATGCTATGCGTGGAAGTCAGGAGATGCTCAACGTGTTTATGTAGGCCTAATTAACTGTCAATTACCGTGAGACTGACCAAATCAAATTTATTTACATAGCCCTTCATACATCAGCTGATATCTCAAAGTGTTGTACAGAAACCCAGCCTAAAACCCCAAACAGCAAGCAATGCAGGTGTAGAAGCACGGTGGCTAGGAAAAACTCCCTAGAAAGGCCAAAACCTAGGAAGAAACCTAGAGAGGAACCAGGCTATGTGGGGTGGCCAGTCCTCTTCTGGCTGTGCCGGGTGGAGATTATAACAGAACACGGCCAAGATGTTCAAATGTTCATAAATGAATAGTCGAATAATAATAAGGCAGAACAGTTGAAACTGGAGCAGCAGCATGGCCAGGTGGACTGGGGACAGCAAGGAGTCATCATGTCAGGTAGTCCTGGGTCATGGTCCTAGGGCTCAGGTCCTCCGAGAGAGAGAGAGAGAAAGAGAATTAGAGAACGCACACTTAGATTCACACAGGACACCGAATAGGACAGGAGAGGTACTTCAGATATAACAAACTGACCCTAGCCCCCAGACACATTAACTACTGCAGCATAAATACTGGAGGCTGAGACAGGAGGGGTCAGGAGACACTGTGACCCCATCCGAGGACACCCACAGACAGGGCCAAACAGGAAGGATATAACCCCACCCACTTTGCCAAAGCACAGCCCCCACACCACTAGAGGGATATCTTCAACCACCAACTTACCATCCTGAGACAAGGCTGAGTATAGCCCACAAAGATCTCCGCCATGGCACAACCCAAGGGGGGGCGCCAACCCAGACAGGATGAACACATCACTGAATCAACCCACTCAGGTGATGCACCCCTTCCAGGGACGGCATGAGAGAGCCCCAGTAAGCCAGTGACTCAGCCCCTGTAATAGGGTTAGAGGCAGAGAATCCCAGTGGGAAGAGGGGAACCGGCCAGGCAGAGACAGCAAGGGCGGTTCGTTGCTCCAGAGCCTTTCCGTTCACCTTCCCACTCCTGGGCCAGACTACACTCAATCATATGACCCACTGAAGAGATAAGTCTTCAGTAAGGACTTAAAGGTTGAGACCGAGTTTGCGTCTCTGACATGGGTAGGCAGACCGTTCCATAAAAATGGAGCTCTATAGGAGAAAGCCCTGCCTCCAGCTGTTTGCTTAGAAATTCTAGGGACAATTAGGAGGCCTGCGTCTTGTGACCGTAGCGTACGTGTAGGTATGTACGGCAGGACCAAATCAGAGAGATAGGTAGGAGCAAGCCCATGTAATGCTTTGTAGGTGTAGCTGACCATGGCTTCTAGGCTATGCTATGTGTGGAAGTCAGGAGATGCTAAATGTGTTTATGTAGGCCTAATCAACTGTGAATTACTGTCAAGTTATTTGCATGACAATCACCGGCAGACATTTCATGACCTCCACAGCCGTCGTTTAGGGTTAATGTTAGGTTCAAATTGTCCTTTTTTATGGCAACTAATGACTACATGTATTGTGTCCTTTCGTCCCAGGTCCCAGCCCGGTCCGCATACTATCAGAGGGGAGAAGCACAAGAAGTGGCCCCCAAGCTACTCCCAGAGACTCTGACATCAGCTTCCCCCCTGGACGCCCCACTTTCGACAACATCGGATTGGTCTGCCGTCTACACAAGCACCGCCCTCTCTATACCCCCAAGTGCCTGCCACGTACAGGCTTTGGCTGGCTGGCCCGCCAATCAAAGGCCGTGAACCGCCTGGAGAGAGGGTTCAAACACTGCTGTAAGGGGCAGGAGGATGTGCTACCCTGTGCTGAGGGAAAGGTAAGGAGTGTGTGTGTGTGGGCTATGTGCTATGGCTTGCCTACCTGCACTTGTCAACATGGGAAAAGTAAGGATCCAATTCATACCTATGCTGAAGAAGGCTACTAAACAGAAATATCTGTATAAACTATCCTCTATACAGTGAAAAATAATATATATGTTTTCATCTCCTCTCTTAGTGGCGTGAGGTGCTTGACAGGTTCTGTGAGGAAGAGCAGAAGGGGAGACCTCACAACTCCTGTTGTGATGTGGGAGAAGGTGAGGAGAGGTACACCTGTTTCTCCTCCCGCGCCCCTCATCCAGACTATGACCAAAAGTTTGACTCTGCCTCTGCCGTACCACAGACCCACACCCTCAGACACATCTGTGAAACAAACAAGGTCATCAAGAAGAAGTAAGTGTGTTTGTTTAGCATTGTTTTGTGTGTGTGTGTGTTTAATTTAACCTTTTTCCTCCTCAGTCACATTTTTATGCTGCCCAGCCCGATTGTTTATCTTTCTGGGTGACAGAACCAGACCTTTCAGAAAGGGTACATGTCACTGTAGTAGATGGTGACTGTAGCTATGTTTCCATCCAACTGGCGACAGATTTTAAATTTGCGCATTTTTCCACAAGTGGTGTGTTTCCACCAAACTGACTTGTTGCTGATTTTTGTAGTGCACACAAAATGTATTTTTTTCCATTTCTTGAATAAAAATCTAAAGATCAGTGTGTTTCCATCATATTTCCAACTCTACTGATAGATTTGTCACAGAAACGGTTGTTATAAATAGTAAATGTGTCAACTCTGGTCTTGGCACATTTGCCCGAGCCAACAACTAGCAGATACAGTGTGGGTAAACTAGTCTACATGATGAGATTTATTATGGATAACAGCGACCAATATTTACATTTTTCAAATGGCAGTCAATCATCAATCATCATGTCACCAGAATAAGACCCTCAATATTTATTGGAAAGGAACATCAAGCTCATCACTGTGCACTTTCACTACCCTGTGAAGTTGATCATTTATTTAATCTGTAGCCTAATAAACTGTATAGTTTCCTGAGTCGTAGTGGAAGGACCACACCATATCACGTGACTACAAGATTACTTTGCTATGATGGTTATTATATCAATATTTGCACATAAAGCTGTTTCCACCGCCATTTCTCACACAATACATTTTACGGACACAAACCGATCCGAACCATGTCAAACGAACAGTTATCTGTTGGCATTTATAACATTTCACTGAAACCTCCTGTTTCCATTACAGTTGTTGTGGTTTTATTTGATACGGTATGACCTTACTCGCAGTAAATCTGTTGGAAGGAAACGTGGTTAATGATATTAAAATTCCAGATTTGCATTGTATCAAAAAACATTACCAAAAGTTTAAAAACAATAGTATACAATAACTTTCACAAGTATCTTATTACAGCAGCTAGTTTAATCCAGGGACATTTGTACATATCTGTCTAACAAAGCCCTTTGACTGATTTGGTTTGATTATCGAGTAAAACAAAGATGTAGTATACTGAGATGATCTTGCAATCTGCTCTCTCAGCTTCCCTGTGGCTCTCCCTGTCCAGAATTTAGTGGACCAATGCTGCTCCCTGCCAGCAGACCAGAGAACTGCATGTGTTCAGATACAGGTGAGTTCGACAATAATGCAGGTTCACTCAGACAACCCCATATCTCATATTAACCAGGTTGTCCCATTGGGATAAAATTAACATGATTGGCCTACAGGTGTCTACAGGATCTTAGACTTAAAGTTATATTGTAGGTCTAAGGATATAGCAGGCTTTTTGATATTGTTGTTTTCATAACTTCTCTCGTTGACTGTGAACCCAGCTAGTGACGCTGGCAGAGAGCCGCTGTTCTGCAGAGAAGCCCTCCTCCCCTGCTGTCTTCCAGAAATGCTGCCCTCCCTCCTCCCAGGACGCCCCTATGTGCCTCTCTGGCCTGCTCATGACATCACCAAGGCAACCAAGTACCCACGCCTCAGAAAGAGGAAATGCCCCCTCGCCTGATTTTTGTTGTTTTTGACTTTTCACTCTGATGGCAGTGGGCCAATCTGAATTGGCTGTCAGGGGATTTGTGAAGTAGTCACTACATGACCATGATAGAATTGGCTAATACAGAAGAACTGTTGAGCAATTGCATGATTTAGTCAAACAGGGGTTAGGGTGTGGGTAAGAGTAAAGCAGAATTTATAGTTAGAAAGTTACATTTATTCCATTTTTTCTAGCATGGCCAGATGACAACGAATTCATGTATGGTATCCGAGTGCACATAATATTTCAGTATGATTGTCCGTGTCTGTCATTAAGAGGGTGTTATAATGATAGAACACCTGGAGAGCTGACATATCTACTTTACAAATTAAATCACCATTTGTATGACCACTTATTTTTAGTTTCAGATTAGTTAGTTGTATTTTCTTATAGTTACAGAATTGCTAGTCCAGTTCTCCTGTTCTAACATTTGAAATAAAACTTTCTATTTTCAAAATGTTTCCTGCGCCATGTCGTAATCATTTTGGAGTGAAGCACTGCCAGTTATTGTAATTTGTCATTATCTGACACATGAACAACATTGAAATGATTATTTGAATAAACTGAAATGTTGATGGAAGTGGACCTTATGTTATAGTGACTGTGTGACTGACATTTATCCACTAAGTTAGTGTAGTAGAACTTGCATTAATAGAGACAGACAGGGTCCTCACTAGCTGTCACAGCCACAGAGTTTAGCCCAAAGCCTGGCAGATGGCGATATTGAGTGGTTTTATCTCACCGTCCAAAGGCATTGTATGAAGCCGGTTATATACACTTGTATCCCCGGTGGACCGGTTCTTACATGAAACATTCTCCATTCAGGCTGCAAAGGCATCGATTTCCTCAATTTGATTTAGTGGCGAGAAGGCAGAAAAATATGGGGAAACTATGTGCTTTCTTTATGAAACACTATTTTCCACCACCATGCTAGAGTGGCTAAGAATGTTAGTCCCAGATGTTGCATATTGCATTCAGCCAGTCAGGTTGCAGAAGTCTGTTCACCCCACCCATAGCAGCGTTGGAGGGTGTTTCTGGTTTTCAGGGACACAGTATTTTTGAACTAACTTCTGTTTCCCCTGAAAAACAAGTGGGGACTCCGCTCAGGCTTCTTTCTATGCCTGCTATGTTAGTTTACCCCTGGCTGAACTGGGAGGACAACATCAGGGAAGAGCGCGCTTGTTTGAAATAGAAAAGCGTTGCAGTAGCTTTTGATAAAGAAGAACATCAAGATGAAGATTGTGGAGATTGTGACAGCCGGCTAAATGGCATCCCTTGAGAATGCAAGAACAATATGTATGTCAGGAGAAGTGCAGTATTATCATAAGGAGGTGTATATTTGGAATACGGAGGAGGAATGGAGGGAAAAGAGAGGCAGAGGATGTCTAAGAGAGAGAGGAACAAAGAGGCTGAGCTCGAGTGCCTTAAAAATAGTGTGAAAAGGGGAGATAATTTGTTAAAGAAGAATTGTAGAAAGTGTAAGCAGATTGAGCTGAAGACAGGAGGAGAAATGGAAATGAAGGAGGTTGAAGTATCGGAGGTGGTAGGTGTGGTGAAGTTCTCGGAGCCCAAGGGTCAGGTTAAAGAGGAGTGTGACAGTAGGAATGAAGTTTTGGGAAAAACTGTACCCCTGCCTTTTGGCTGATCCATTTGTGGTTTCAGGCTGGGATAAAATAGAGATGGGTGCTGTGGAATCGGTGAGGGTAACCAGAAGTGGTCTTGTGATAATTGTTTGTGTTTCTGCTGGTCAGAGGGAGAAGGCATTCCACATTAAACGAACAGTGGCAAGAAATGTGAATTGTTTTGCTCTCAAGATAATGGCACCATGTCACACCCTGACCATAGTTTGCTTGTATGTTTCTATGTTTTGTTTGGTCAGGGTGTGATCTGAGTGGGCATTCTATGTTGTGTGTCTAGTTTGTCTGTTTCTGTGTTTGGCCTGATATGGTTCTCAATCAGAGGCAGGTGTTAGTCATTGTCTCTGATTGGGAACCATATTTAGGTAGCCTGTTTGGTGTTGGGGTTTGTGTGCGATTGTTTCCTGTGTTAGTGTTTGTGTCACACGGAACTGGTTTCGGGTTTTCACTTTGTTGTTTTGGTTATGTGTTCAGTTTTCTAATTAAAAAACCATGAACAACTACTGTGCTGTATTTTGGTCCACTTCTCCTTCATCAGAATAATCCTGTGACACACCATTGAAAGGATTGATTACTGGGTTAACAGTAAATGTAAAAGTTGACCAACTGAAGGGGAAGATTCCTGGTGTTTGATGCTCTTCATTTGGTACAACGTGGCAAGTGGTGAAACAGAAGAGTCATTGTCTGTTCTTTTGAGTTTTGATGTTGAGTCTTTGCCCAATAAAGTGATGTGAGGATTTTAAAGTTATTGTGTACAATATTTTGTGCCAAATACATTACGTTGTTACAGGTGTCAAGCTTTTGGGCATGTGGCAGCAGTGTGTTGGAGGGAGATTCCTAGTTGTGAGAAGTGTGCAGAAGGGCATGAGACAAAGGACTGTGTAGCATTGGGGAAGGTAGTGGTATGTGTTAGTTGTAGGGGTGCCGATGGGGCTGACGATCAAAAATGTCCAGTGCAAGAGAGGCAGGTTGAGGTTTCCAGGGTTAGAGTAGTGCAGAAGTTGCCATAGGCTGAGGCAGTGAAGAAAGTAGAGTAAGATAGGTCAAGGGGAGGGATCCTGATAGGAGTGGTGTGAGTTGTAGATCTGTACCAGTACAGAGGGATATGCCAACAAGTAATATACATTTCTGGAAGATTGGATTTTGGGCATTTATAGCAATGGTTATCAACTACTGCAGGGATTGAACCTAAGTCACAGAAAATTGAGGTTGTGGTGGCAGCTGCAGAGAGGTATTTGGGTGTGCGGGCTTGACATTAGAAGAATTACAGGATGTGTTAAGGTTGTTGGCCTGAGGTAGGACTAAATAGATTTAAATAGTGGAGTAGGGTAATTTTTATTCATTTTTTTGTAGTTTTAGATGGTAGGATATTTGTTTATTTTTTCAAGCAAAGTATAAGGGAGGTTTACTCCAGTCTAGTAGGTGGCGGTAATGCAAGTTTATTGGATGCAAACCGCCGTTAAACGTCATCGAAGAGCGCAACATCAGGAACTAGCATTAGCAACTCTATTATGGTGGTGGAAAATGGTGTTTCATGAAGAAAGTATGCATATTATCTCTGTTCCCCCCCGTCATTAAATCGATGTCTTTGCAGCCTTATTTAGAATGTTTTATGTACGAACCGGTCTAGGGGAGATACACAAAGTCATAAACCAGCCTATTTCTACAATTTATCTTCTTACATTTTTATTTTAAATCTAACCAGAACCACACTGCTGACTGTATGTCTAACCTTAACCCCAAATTAAGACCAAATAGCACATTTTGGATTTCATATATTTTTACGATATAGCCCATTTTGACTTTGCCGCTGGCCATCTACTAGCTAGGTGGATACCCATACCAAAGATTTGTTCTATCTGTTCCGATACCGGCCAATCCAAAATGGCGACCGCCGTTCCAGTTGATTCGGGATTGACTGCTCCGACAGGTATCTATAATAACTAATTTAGGTCTCCGTGAAGTAGTTTGCCCGAAAATGCTATCTAATTAACGTAGCTACAGATTCAGCACAACCTGTAGCTGAATATGGTCATTTTGTCTGAATTCAACTGACTTCATTTCTCCTGTCTGAGCTAGCTAACGTTATCACAGTTGCTGTTAGCTAGTTTGCTAACATCAACAAACGGATCGGATGGTTTGCGTTATAGCTAGCTAGGCATCTAACGTTACACGCTTGAAATTGGGTCATGTACTTTATGGTGTTTGTATTAAGGGCTTGGGATGGAATAGCCGGACACCCGAAAATGTGGTTATTTTTAATCAGATGTAGTTAATGTTGGCTCACCATGAATGGGGCAAATTGTCGAACTCCAGCAATGTTAACTAACTACAGTAACGTTAGTTGGCTAATTTACTGCCTCTGTTAACTATTTGCCATGCTCGAAACCAGTGGGTCTTTGTTGATATTTTGTAATATTTGCCGCATCTCGTAGTAGGACGAAACACCTGTTAGTTGATGTTAGCCGGCTAACTAGCCAACCCAACAAACTGAGGCCAGCCAGCAATGTTGGCTAGCTAACTAGGTGTGTGTTGAATATTTACTTGTAATGCCAGTACAATTATTTTCGTGGATAGAATGTGGTGGTCATGTCTATGTTGTTGACACGGTAATGTTGTTCTACAGCTTTTGGACTCCTGACAAAATCAGGCAGTCACTAATCAATTAGGCTAAGTAACGTTAGTTTAGGGTGGAATGGATACAGATTTCGCTTCCATGGGAGATAATTTTTTTTAAAGAATATTAACTAGGCAAGTCAGTTAAGATCAAATTTGTATTTACAATGACGGCCTAGGAACAGTGGGTTAACTACCTTGTTCAGGGGCAGAACGACAGAGTTTGTCAGCTCGAGGGATTCGATCTAGCACCCTTACAGTTACTAGCCCAACGCTCTAACCACTAGGCTACCTGCCACAACGGCTACCTGAGAATAAACAATAATCTGAGTAATGTAGGTCTATGTGGTTGAAGAAGAGCCTCATGCTCTATCATTCCAGCACATTTACAGAGAACTTCACTGGAAGTCACAGAGAGGAAGAGGAATTCACGGGGAGTCCTGACTAGAGCTGGGAGATAAATCCATATCGCGTTAAATTGCCTGAATTGATGCGAGAACGATACGTTTATAACATTAATGTTCTCCAGTTAAAAAAAAAAATCTTCCTTTATACTACTACTGGTTTGATGGTTGTAGTTATCAATTGTCCCATTAACAATCGCCCAAATTAGCCAATTTATTTCCTTTCAAACTTCACATTTTTCTAGTATAGGCTATGGATCGAAATGAATGATATCAGCTAAATGCCTGCGATAAGTGATCAATGTTGAAAATGTTTGGTTTATTTCCCCAGGTCTAGAACTGACTGATTTGGTTTTTGGTTGTGGTCACATTATTCACTTGTTCAGAATCAGTTGATATCAGAGGTTATGATGTGAACAGTGACGCTGGGTCAGGAAAGGAGAGTCTTCTCCTTATCGTACAGGCTCTTATCAGCTTGACTACGGTGTTTGTTACAGTTGATCTTCCCTTGGTACTGTAGTAGCTAGCCAGTTTGACTCAGGTCATGAGAATAGACAGGTCTGTTTTGGTCCCGCAATAACGAGCCTGATTGCTTTATGGGGATCTAAGTCTGACAGGACTGCGAACTAGGCCAATGAACTTACACATACAAATGATACAGGGTGTTCTCACTATATACAGTACCAGTCAAAAGTTTGGACACATTCATTGCAGGGTTTTTGAATATATATATATTTTTTTTACAATTTTCAACATTGTAGAATAATATTCTCTCAACCAGCTTCATGAGGAATGTTTTTTTTGAAGGAGTACCCACATATGCTGAGTACTTTTTGGCTGCTTTTCCTTCACCCTATGGTCCAACTCATCCCAAACCATCTCAATTGGGTTGAGGTCAGCTGATTTTGGAGGCCAGGAAATCTGATGCAGCACTCCATCACTCTCCTTGGTCAAATAGCCCTTACACCGCCTGGAGGTGTGTTTTGGGTAATTGCTCTGTTGAAAAACAAATGATAGTCCCACTAAGCCAAACCAGATGTGATGGCGTATCGCTGCATAATGCTGTGGTTGCCATTCTGGTTAGGTGTGCCTTGTATTCTGAATAAATCACTGAGTGTCACCAGCAAAGCACCATCACACCTCTCCCATGCTTCACGGTGGGAACCACATATGTAGAGATCATCCATTCACCTACTCTGCTTCTCACAAGGACATGCCGGTTTTGAACCAAACATTTCACATTTGGACTCATCAGACCGAAGGACAGATTTCTACCGGTCTAATGTCCATTGGTTGTTTTTCTTGGCTCAAGCAAGTCTCTTTTTATTGGTGTCCTTTTAGTAGTGATTTGTTTGCAGCAATTCAACCATGAAGGCCTGATTCACGCTGAACAGTTGATGTTGAGATGTCTGTTACTTGAACTCTGTGGAGCATTTATTTGGGCTGCAATTTCTGAGGCTGGTAACTAATGTACTTATCCTGAATTTGAGCTTATGTTGGGGGGTTGGTAGGTAGCCTAGTGGTTAGAGCGCTGGGCCAGTAACAGGAAGGTTGCTAGATTGAATCCCCGAGCTGACGTGGTAAAAATCTGTCGTCCTGCCCCAGAACCCGCTGTTCTTAGGCCGTCATTGTAAATAAGAATTTGTTCTTAACTGACCTGCCTAGTTAAACAAAGGTCAAATAAAAATCCTCTGCAGCAGGGTCTGGGTCTTCCTTTCCTGTGGTGGTCCTCATGAGAGCCAGTTTCATCATAGTGCTTGATAGTTTTTGTGACTGCACTTGAAGAAACTGATTTGGCTCAAATGCCAAATCAGGAAAGAAGGAAAGAAATTCCACAAATGAACTTTTAACAAGGCAGACCTGCTAATTGAATTGCATTCCAGGTGACTACCTCATGAAGCTGGTTGAAAGAATGCCAATAGTGCCAAAGTTGTCATCAATGCAAAGGTGGCTACTTTGAAGAATCTCAAATCTGAAATATATTGATTTGTTTAGCTTTTTTGGTTACTACATGATTCCATATGTGTTATATCATAGTTTTGATGTCTTCACTATTATTTTACAATGTTGAAAAAAGTACAAATAAAAACCCTGGAATGAGTAGGTGTCCATACTTTTGACTGGTACTGTATAAGTTCATAAATTAGGCCAATAACCAGCACATTTACTCTAGTCTGTCAGACAAAAATAGGGGAGTGTCCCATATTATTGCTCTACATGCAGGCTACAGTACAGGCTGCTAGCAGACAAACAGCCAACATGTGTTTTGAACTGAACTGCGCTGGCACTGGAAGATATGTTTAGTATGCACGCACCCTCATTGTAACTGTGGAAATGTTTCGACACAATGTCGAACTAGGGTGTTATTGAAATCCTATTGTAAAAACAAGCTTTTCTTAAATGAAGCCCTGCTTGTTTCTAGATCTCTGTAGTAGAGGTCGACCTATTAATCGGAATGGCCGATTAATTCGGGCCGATTTCAAGTTTTCCTAACAATCGGAAATCTGTATTTTTGGGCACCGATTTGGCAGGTTTTTAAAAAATATATTTTTTTACACCTTTATTTAATCTTTATTTAACTAGGCAAGTCAGTTAATAACACATTCTTATTTTCAATGACGGCCTAGGAACAGTGGGTTAACTGCCTCGTTCAGGGGCAGAACGACAGATTTTCACCTTGTCAGCTCTTGCAACCTTACAGTTAACTAGTCCAACGCTATAACGACCTGCCTCTCTAGTTGCACTCCACAAGGAGACTGACTGCCTGTTACGCAAATGCTGTAAGCCAAGGTAAGTTGCCAGCTAGCATTAAACGTATAAAAACAATCAATCAATCATAATCACTAGTTAACTACACATTGTTGATGATATTACTAGATATTATCTAGCGTGTCCTGCGTTGCGTATAATCTGACTGAGTATCTAACTGAGCGGTGGTAGGCAGAAGCAGGCGCGTAAACATTAATTCAAACAGCACTTTCTTTGTGTTTTGCCAGCAGCTCTTCGTTGTGCCTCAAGCATTGCGTTGTTTATGACTTCAAGCCTATCAACTCCCGAGATGAGGCTGGTGTAACCGAAGTGAAATGGCTAGCTAGTTAGCGTGCGCTAATAGCGTTTCAAGCGTCACTCGCTCTAAGCCTTGGAGGGGTTATTTCCCTTGCTCTGCATGGGTAACGCTGCTTCGAGGGTGGCTGTTGTCATTGTGTTCCTGGTTCGAGCCCAGGGAGGAGCAACGAGAGGGACGGAAACTATACTGTTACACTGGCAATACTAAAGTGCCTATAAGAACATCCATTAGTCAAAGGTTAATGAAATACTAATGGTATAGAGGGAAATAGTCCTATAAATCCTATAATAACTACAACCTAAAACTTCTTACCTGGGAATATTGAAGACTCATGTTGAAAGGAACCACCAGCTTTCATATGTTCTCATGTTCTGAGCAAGGAACTTAAACGTTAGCTTTCTTACATGGCACATATTGCACTTTTACTTTCTTCTCCAACACTTTGTTTTTGCAATATTTAAACCAAATTGAACATGTTTCATTATTTATTTGAGGCTAAATTGATTTAATATATTAAGTTAAAATAAGTGTTGATTCAGTATTGTTGTAATTGTCATTATTACAAATTACAAATTTAAAAAATCAGCCGATTAATCGGCATTGCATTTTTTGGTCCTTCAATAATCGGTATCGCCTTTTTGGGTCCTCCAATAATCGGTATCGGCGTTGAAATATCATAATCGATCGACCTCTACTCTGTAGCATGTGGTCCATTTAGGCTAATTTAGAGGCAAGCAATGTGATTGAGGCCTAATGCCTTGTTCATGTGTAACTGGTTGTGGTTGTTCTGTATCTTCTTCCATAGACATTAGGACTCAGTTCTGGAGGAGAGCCTTGCAGAGAGGTATCTGCATGGTGTTGCAGTGTGTGTTTGTGTGTGAGAGAGTGGCTGAGCGTGTGCTTCGTTCCTGTGAGTGCCTCTTACAGGCATTGCATTACAGGGCCTTGTGGCATTTGAGCAAGCTGAGAGCAAGCAAAGGACGAGTGGACCAAATACAGGCTGTTAACGGTTGTTTTCTATTGTTCGTGTTTGCTTTCTATTGTGTGTGCAATGCATTTTGCAGTAAAATGGCTACAACATGGTTTAGCAAGACACAGTGCCTCTCCACTCCCTGAAAGAACTAATCCTTGTGGTGTTTGCTCAAGTAATGTGGATTGGTTTAATTGATTGATTTCATCCATCTCACAATTTGAATAGGCCTAGCCTAATGTCACAGACAAGTAGCCGTTAGGCTGTTTCCTGTTTCGCTATCAGTACGCCACCTTTCCATGATATATTTTCAGTAGGTCTGCCTCCTCTTGCCTCTCACTGTCCTCAACATAACTCTGACCTTCCCACACTATTACAATAAAAGCAGACAAGTTTTTTGCCAACTGGTTGTAATTTTATAATATTTGAACACATGTTGAAACTCAGAAATAGCAGTTGCTATTGGTTACAGGCCTGAAGTTCTCATGGAGTGGGTGAGAAGGCGAATCTCACACACGCACAATTTTTATGGTGAATCCTTTTGTGAGGAGCACATATTTCAAGCATTGTCATGACGATGTGATAACATTGAGAAAATACCAGACATATTTTGCTTCTAGATTTTTCACACACGTGTTTGCCATGTTTCTCTATGTTGGCATGTTTGTCGCACAAATTGACAATGTTTTATAATAGGCTATTGGATGTTATCTCTTGGGCTGGATAAAGTTGGGGCTGGGCCTGGGGTCTGCAGGGTTGAATTTATTCTTAGAGAGGATTGGTAATGAGCACAACCCTACCAAAAAGGAAGATGGCAACTCGGTGAGTCACAGGGAAAGTCCCAAGCTTAGTTTGGGTTATGGAAAAAGTTTAGTCATTGCCTGTGATAGAGGACCCAGTGGTCTAGAGACAGTATCAGACTGGAGTTATGTCTGCCAGAGACCTGTGGAAGCGGACCCAGGGGTCTAGACACAGTATCAGACTGGGGTTATGTCTGCCAGAGGCCTGTGGTAGAGGACCCAGTGGTCTCGACACAGTATCAGACTGGAGTTATGTCTGCCAGAGATCTGTGGAAGCGGACCCAGGGGTCTAGACACAGTATCAGACTGGGGTTATGTTTTGCAGAGACTGGCGTATGTCCCTGTGTCGTTGCCAAGAGTTCTCATAATTTCCTCCGACCAGCCTGATCTTTCCCTGTATCCGGTGTTCCCCATTAAACCTAATACCAGGCTATGTCCACTCATTGCTCTGTGTGTGTGTGTGTGTGTGTGTTATGCCGTGAGTGGACACTTAACTTGTTGCCCTTCCGCTGCTCTATGCTCTCTCTCACAGTATCTGCTCTGTGGTAGACTGTCTGAGAGGGAATGTCTGCTGTAATACTATACTGTCTGGAAATGGAGAGGCACTAAGTAACAGATAGGCAGTCAGTAAGGGTAGTTGTAACTAAATGTTGTAACTACAAGCTACAACATTTGGTGTTTTAGAATTGAGTGAAAAACGTCATACAAATGCAATGCATCCTGAGCAGTGACTGAAGTACAAGAGTTCCCCAGGATTGTTTTAGGCTTGAGGCAAAGGCCCAACCACAACAGCATCCAGGGCAGGCTGACATGGAAGCAGCATTAGAGGGAATAGTGGTGTAAATCTCGAGCACAATGTGAATGGGAGCAGCAGTTAGCCTAGACCTATCCATTCCTGTGGCTGTGTAGGTCTAACCATGGCTCTGCATCTGTGGAAAATTACATGGTTGATGGCTGTTTTTGTAATTAACTTAGAGTGGTTGTCAAGCATTTACTGTGGCAAATTTCTTCTCAAGTCAAAATTACGCTGAAGTTTATTAGGTTTTGTGCATGGAGTGGAAAGACTGCAATGAAGCAATTCGGACACTAGGGTTGGGCGATTGTAAGATTGCATCGTTGATGATGACATCTCGATGTCAAACGACAGTTGAACATATTTGAATTTGACTACACCGCTGGAGTCTTAGCTCGCAACAGTGCAGTGAGCACACAGCAGGGCGGCATGCCAAATGGCCTACACCCTAATTGTCGTAGCCTACAATTTCAATACATGTGGTAGTTAGATTATTAACATAATGAAAGAGAACAATGTAGAAAGAGCGGAGAGCATGAACAATAAATTGCAGTAAACGTCACTTTGACCATTTAAACTAATATTGTCGAAGTGTTTATTAATGTCATTGAATTGTGCAACGGACAATCGGGTATAAGCTCCTGCAGCAGCACTTTCAATAAGCGGGAACAAAAAATAAATGAATGATGAGTCTGTCGGAGTTGTCTCGCAAACAACTTTCTTTTGAATAGCTTACAAATTGTGCACTTAAAATAGTCAACGTCAATCAGATTAAGTAAATTATTATTTATCCTTTAACATTCTTTATAACACTTGAATGAACATTGGTTTAGGCTTAAAACGAATAGGCCTATTATCCTTAGGCTAAATCTTAAATATTACAATCCGATAAAACAAATGATTATTTATAACAAGGAACACCAGCATGTTCACCCCCAGAGTATCTAACTCCGCAGTAGTCTCTCCATCCTTTGCCCTGATAATATTTTATCATATTCTGCAAGTGCCTTGGGTAAGGTCTGCTGGCTCACCTTTGTCATATGGCCTGAAATTGAGCGAAAAACTGCCAAACAGGCGAAGACGTGCTTTTCCCTCCACTAAAAGTCAGCCATAGTTATTTTTCTGATTTTGCATTGGCAGGCTACACTATAGTTACTAAGTGAAATCCACTTTTTGAAACTGACTGAAAGTAGCCTAATGGAAGAAAGAATGTCACATGTGCTTTTCCAGATGATCAAGATGAAATAACAATACACTGGATACGGCCTTAATATTTGTTCTACTAATATAACTGATATCTGAGTCTTTTTATGGACAAGAGAATAATACACCTTCCAGTTTGAAAATCCTTCTGTAGCCAAGAACAAGGTAGAAATAATAAGTCTTGTTTTGAACAATGATTTAATGAACTTGTTTGTTGCTTTTGTAACAATTTGAATAAGAACAATGACGACATGCACCAAATCACAGTTCTGGTATAACCAATGTGTCTCTTTATATTGCGTTCTTCCCGCCAATTGACCGCTCCGTGCGCAATGTATATCAACGACGTTTGGATGGGACGATGTGTCATTCCAGACATCACACAACCCGATCAGACACTTTAATGCAGGTTCCTTCCTCCATAAACTACTATACTATATGACAAGTTCATCACTACAGCTGTCTAGCATGACTCTAGCTCTGTGATATTAGCTAAGTTCTGTCGTTAACTATTAGATTCTAAGAGGACTGAGTTGCGCATGGAACATGGAGGAGCCTAACGAAAATAGGCCGACATCACTATACTCTCTAATATGTTTTCCTTTTTTCTCTCTCAAGGGTCCAGTGGGTCTCGGAAAATGGCATCTCCAGAGGTAAGACAGACACCATCCCTGACTCACACAACCACTAATTACAGCACTCTGCTGATGATGCTGGAGCACTGTTGATTAAATTGTTTTCCACTACCTTTAGGTTTAGAGAACAGTGTGTATTTACACAACATTTATAGACCCTGGTGAAGATGTGTTGTATATCACCTCTCTGTCTAGGGAGAAGACACAGGATATGTGGAAAGGGAGGGGGAACTGGTTTTGATGGTTTCTGTGTGTCACTGGCAGATGTTTACCTTTAAGCCATGTGTCATAAAACCAAACAATGGAGAGAACAGGGTGATGCTGAAACTTGTTTTAATGGAGTCAAACACACAACTCTACAGTGCATTTCTTTAGTTTCTTAAATTTCTTCCCATCCTCTCTTCCATCTTTCTCTCCTCTCTCTCTTTCATCCTGTCTCTCTCTCAGATGCCTGGATCAAGTCAGAGTATGAAGAAGACCATTGGACACAGAGGAGTTGAGACGAACACTGGAGAGACCACCTATAAGAAGGTCAGCATGGGGTCAACACACACACACCACATGTGTGCTAACATTACCCGTAGCCTGAAACCTTTCCTCGTCCACAGCCAATGATGACTCGCAGAATGTAATGTACACAAGCATTTGAGAGTCATAGATTAATTATAAAATGAGAATTCCTCAGACACATTGAATTTATCAATCTCTCTTGACAAGCCAAGCTTCCACTTCCCCCTCCAGACTACGTCGTCAGCCCTGAAAGGAGCAATTCAGCTGGGCATCACTCACACTGTGGGCAGCCTGAGTCAGAAGGCTGAGAGAGATGTTCTCATGCAGGACTTTGTGGTGGTCGAGAGCATCTTCTTCCCCAGGTTAGACGTGTGTCTGTGTCTCTCTTTGTGTGTCTGTGTCACTGGTGTAGCACACAACCCCTGAGCACCCGCATGAGGTATGGGGGCCCCCCGACACCCCCAAAAATATAAGTCGGGCCCCCAGATACTATATGAACTAGTCATAAACCATGAAGGAAATGTTTATAATTACAGGAAATTGGCTTTAAAACTGAAACATGTTCTCTCAGCTTCATGGCAAAATCTGTAAAAAAAAAAAAAAGAAAAAAAGAAAGTGCTACACCACTGGTCTGTGCCCATCTTGCATTTATGCTTGAGAGAAGTCTTCCTGTATTCAGCACTCATTAACACCCTTCTCTCTGTCTCAGTGAGGGCAGTAACCTGACCCCTGCCCACCATTACAGTGATTTCCGGTTTAAGACCTACGCCCCCATCGCCTTCCGCTACTTCAGAGAACTATTTGGCATCCGGCCAGACGACTACCTGGTCAGTAGACTACAAAAATGTACTCAATTGAATCTGTTTGATTGGTTGTAGTTCTCTATTGTTGATTGGTTGTGTCTGGTTGTAGTTCTCTATGGTTGATTGGTTGTGTCTGGTTGTAGTTCTCTATGGTTGATTGGTTGTGTCTGGTTGTAGTTCTGTGGTCAGGATGCTACCTAACTCCTCTCCTACAGTACTCTCTGTGTAACGATGGCCTGATAGAGCTGTCTAACTCCGGTGCCAGCGGCTCTCTCTTCTACGTGTCCAGTGATGATGAGTTCATTATCAAGACAGTGCAGCACAAAGAGGCTGAGTTTCTCCAGAAGCTACTACCAGGATACTTTATGGTGAGATATTGAAGGGGTGGGGACTTCATGGAGATACATTGAAGGAGGAGGGGGGAGACTTCATGGAGAGATATTGAAGGAGGAGGGGGAGGCTTCATGGACAGATACAGTTGAAAGTTTACATACACCTTAGTCAAATACATTTAAACCGAGTTTTTCACAATTCCCAACATTTGATCTTAGTAAAAATTCCCTGTTTTAGGTCAGTTAGGATCACCACTTTTATTTTAAGAATGTGAATTATATCAGAATAATAGTAGAGATAATGATTTATTTCAGCTTTTATTTCATCACATTCCCAGTGGGTCAGAAGTTTACATACACTCAATTAGTATTTGGTATCATTGCCTTTAAATTGCTTAACTTGGGTCAAACGTTTCAGGTAGCCTTCCACAAGCCTCCCACAATAAGTTGGGTGTATTTTGGCCCATTCCTCCTGACAGAGCTGGTCTAACTATGTCAGGTTTGTAAGGCCTCCTTACTCACACATGCTTTTTCAGTTCTGCCCACAGATTTTCTATAGGATGGAGGTCAGGGCTTTGTGATGGCCACTCCAATACCTTGACTTTGTTGTCCTTAAACCATTTTGCCACAACTTTGGAAGTATGCTTGGGGTCATTGTCTATTTGGAAGACCCATTTGCAACCAAGCTTTAACTTCCTGACTGATGTCTTGAGATGTTGCTTCAATATATCCACATAATTTTCCTGACTCATGATGCCATCTATTTTGTGAAGTGCACAGTCCCCCCTGCAGCAAAGCATCCCCACAACATGCTGCCCACCCCCGTGCTTCACAGTTGGGATCGTGTTCTTCGGTTTGCAAGCCTTCCCCCTTTTCCTCCGAACATAACGATGGTCACGATGGCCAAACAGTTCTATTTTTGTTTCATCAGACCAGAGGACATTTCTACAAAAAGTAAGATCTTTGTCTCCATGTGCAGTTGCAAACCGTAGTCTGGCTTTTTTATGGTGGTTTTGGAGCAGTGGCTTCTTCCTTGCTGAGCGGCCTTTCAGGTTATGTCGATATAGGACTCGTTTTACTGTGGATATAGATACTTTTTTTTACCTGTTTCCTCCAGCATCTTCACCAGGTCCTTTGCTGTTGTTCTGGGATTGATTTGCACCTTTTGCACCAAAGTACGTTCAACTCTAGGAGACAGAACGCATCTCCTTCCTGAAAGGTATGACGGCTGCGTGGTCCCATGGTGTTTAAACTTGCGTACTATGGTTTGTACAGATGAACGTGGTACCTTTAGGCGTTTGGAAAATGCTCCCAAGGATGAACCAGACTTGTGGAGGTCTACCATTATTTTTCCTGAGGTCTTGGCTGATTTTCTTTTGATTTTCTTTTGATTTTCCCATGATGTCAAGCAAAGGGGCACTGAGTTTGAAGGTAGGCCTTGAAATACATCCACAGGTACACCTCCAATTGACTCAAATTATGTAAATTAGCCGATCAGAAGCTTCTAAAGCCATGACATTTTCTGGAATTTTCCAAGCTGTTTGAAGGCAGTCAACTTAGTGTATGTAAACTTCTGACCCACTGGAATTGTGATACAGTGAATTATAAGTGAAATAATCTGTCTGTAAACAATTGTTAGAAAAGTGACTTGTGTCATGCACAAAGTAGATGTCTTAACCGACTTGCCAGAACTATAGTTTGTTAACAAGAAATTTGTGGAGTGGTTGAAAAACAAGTTTTAATGACTCCAACCTAAGTGTATGTAAACAACAGCTGTATTGAACAACTGTATTGAAGGAGGAGGGAGGGGAGACTTTGTGGAGAGATTGGAAGAGGAGGGAGACTTCATGGAGAGATATTGGGGTAGGATTTGGGGGGGAGACTTCATGGAGAGATACTGAAGGAGGAGGGGGTGACTTCATGGAGAGATATTGAAGGAGGAGGGGGACTTCATGGAGAGATATTGAAGGAGGAGGGGGACTTCATGGAGAGATATTGAAGGAGGAGGGGGGACTTCATGGAGAGATATTGAAGGAGGGGGGGACTTCATGGAGAGATATTGAAGGAGGAGGGGGACTTCATGGAGAGATATTGAAGGAGGAGGGGGACTTCATGGAGAGATATTGAAGGAGGAGGGGGGACTTCATGGAGAGATATTGAAGGAGGGGGGACTTCATGGAGAGATATTGAAGGAGGGGGGCTTCATGGAGAGAGATTGAAGGAGGGGGGTGACTTCATGGAGAGATTTAAGGAGGAGATGCTTCATGGAGAGATACTGAAGGAGGAGTGGGGACTTCATGGGGAGATATTTAAGGAGGAGATGCTTCATGGAGAGATACTGAAGGAGGAGGGGGGAGATTCTGCGGTGTGTTTTAGTGTTTATATAATACCTAGCTGTCTGTGGTGGCCTGTGTGTTTTAGTGTTTATATAATACCTAGCTGTCTGTGGTGGCCTCGTCTTTTTTTCACTCTCCTCTCCTTTCTACCCGTCTCTTCCCCCTTTTATAGAACCTGAATCAGAACAAACGGACCCTGCTCCCTAAGTTCTACGGTCTGTACTGCATCCAGGCGGGAGGGAAGAACATCCGCCTGGTGGTGATGAACAACCTGCTGCCCCGCGTGGTCCACATGCACCATAAGTACGACATGAAGGGTTCCACCTATAAGAGACGGGCCTCAGCCAAGGAGAGGGACAAGACTTTTCCCACCTTTAAAGACCTGGACTTCATCCAGGACCTGCCTGATGGACTACTGCTGGAGACGGACAACTACAACGCCCTTAGCAAGACCATCCAGAGAGACTGCCTGGTGAGGGAGGGAGGGTGTGTGTGTTCTGTGTGTGCTGTTTGGGTCTACTGTATAGTAACTCTTATGTGTTTGTGTGTGTGCTCCAGCTCCTGCAGAGTTTTAAAATCATGGACTACAGTCTACTGGTGGGGATCCATAACCTGGAGCAGGCTAGTAGAGAGAGGGAGCGAGGTGGGGGGGGCAGATGGGGGACAGTGGGGGGTCAGAGGGGGCGGTGACTCCAGACCAGCGCCGACCCCAGGCCCAGAAAAGTCTATACTGCACAGCCATGGAGTCTATACAGGGAGAGGCCCGCGGGAAGGGAGCCCTGGAGTCTGAGGACCAGTGAGTCAATCAATACATCACACAATATTACCTTGGGAAAATATGCAAACTGTCACGTAAATCAGGATTTGTTTATGGTGATTGGTTGGTGTGGCATATGTCATTTCAGTATGGGCGGGATCCCAGCCAGGAACTCTAAAGGAGAGAGGTTGCTGGTCTTTATCGGCATCATCGACATTCTGCAGTCCTACAGGTAGGTGCTTGTGTTTCTTTGTGTGTGTGCGTTCTTGTGTACAGACTTCATACAATTTCACATGATAATATAGTGACACAGTACTCAAAGTATTGGGAAAGTGACACATTTTTTGTTTTACCCCAGCATTTTGGATTTGAAATGATACACTGATCTGGTATGGATGAAAATACACTCAAATCAAAGCTTGACAGTCTGCACTTTAACCTCATAGTCATTGTATCATTTTAAATCCAAAAAGTGCTGGGGTACAGAGCCAAAACAACAACAAATGTGTCACTGTCCCAATACTTTTGGAGCTCACTGTATATACCATTTAGCAGATGCTTTTATCCAAAGCGACTTAGTCATGCGTGCTTATATTTTACGTATGGATGGTCCCGGGAGTCGAACCCACTATCCTGGCGCCATGCTTTACCAACTGAGCTACGTTCACGAAGACTGTTTTTCAGGTTCATCAAGAAGTTGGAACACTCGTGGAAGGCCCTCGTCCATGATGGGGTAAGATCCTACACACACACACATTAGCTGTAGTACATTATGAAAGATGTGTCAGATCTGCCACTGCTTATGTCAGGCATATGTCAGGTTATAACTGGTTTATTCCTTTTCCTCTGTAGGATACAGTGTCGGTGCACAGACCAGGCTTCTACGCTGAGCGCTTCCAACAATTCATGTGTAACACAGTGTTCAAGAAGATCCCATGTAAGACTGCTGTGTGTGTGTGTCTTCTGTTTCAATATTTACTTTTTATGATATGACGTGCTGTCGTTATTTTGTTTTCCCCACCCCTCAGTGAAGCTCTCCCCATCCAAGAAGTCTCGTGGTGGGGGTCCGGGGGGTCTGAGGAGAGCTCCTACCCTGGGAGGCCCCACCCCACTCTCCCACGCTGCTGGACAGTCTGTGGTGGACTCCCGACTCGTCTACCAATCACACTTCAACAAGGCTGACGCAGAGGGAGACAGTGGTGAGTGAACAGTTAACACAATCAATTTTGTATGTTTGATCAGAGCTCAAGGTGGACCAGAGCTACATGAAGTGCCTATGGACAAGGGATTAGGGGTCAACTTGGAATTGTGCCATTAGTTCCCCTCTTTACTCCCTCTTTCTGTTCAGGCATGCAGTCGGGCAGGCCAGACCTGGTGCCAAGGACACCTCCCCTGGCGGGAGTGTCAGGGGATGCAGAGGCCAACTTTTCCACATCCTCATTAGGAAGCACAGGACTCACCTCCTCCTCTCCTCTGCTACAGTAACACATCCCTCCATCCCCTCTCCTCCACAAAGTCAGTCCTCCTCTTCAAGTCATCCAGTTCTCATGTGTTTCTCTCTCTCTCTAGGTCAGTAGGGGTTGAGGTACATAGAGCAGTAACAAGCACAGACCAAGACCACGGTGTCTCCCACAGGTACACAAATGAATTACACCACTGATTCATGTATTCCCACTTACGTGAACACACACACACCCTTATCAGTCTTCTCTCTCTGTCTCTCAGTATGGGTGCGGAAGTGGAAGCGTCAGGTGAGCAGTCGGGTATTGAAGATGCCATCTCACTATCAGACATCATCCCAGAGACTAACATCTGCTTTGTAAGTCTGGCCCAATCCTTTTCCTCTTCCTCTTCTTAAGATCTTCACTATGGTGTTTACCATGGCTCACTGGACTCCCTCCCTGTGTGTTCCCCACAGTAACAACTGATCTGGAGTCATTGAGGAAAAGGTGATTCTGGAACCAAGGAGGTGGGTGGAAGAGTGAGATGGGGAGAGTAGTCTTGCATCCTCCATTCTCACTCTGTCGATCCATCCATCCTTTTCTGCGGGGGAGGTTTGGAACATACTTCAGGCTGACTGAACGGGATGGGTGAAGTGAGGGAGAGTGTGACTGGGTGCCAGAGAGAGGAACAAAGAGGGAGAGAGGTGTATATATGTGTGAGGAGGTGGTAGCTGTCTGAAGGCTTGGTCAGCCAGACAGACACACGGGTATGCTGCTAGAAACCTTTCTCCAACTAAGTTACAGGAGTCTCTGTGTCATGAAACCCACATACACTGTCCCACCTATCACAAAGTCTGAAGGGGAGAGGGACGTGGGCTTAGACACCCCTGTATCAACAGTGTGGAGGAGGAACACCATGCTCTATGTCACTCTCTGTTCTGTTACTTTGTGCATTCCTTCTTGTGGACAGTATTAGGGTTCCGTTTTGAGTGACTCCAATCATAATATCTCATATGTTATCATTCTACATCTGTCCACACAGCCAGGAGATGGGACGGACAGGAAAATCATCTCTATATGTAGTGTTTTTTTATTATTTTTATTATGACCACACTTTTACTGCTGTGGACAGAACATATGACTTCATCACACAGACCTTCTATTCTTTTAGATTATGGATGTATACAGTAGCTGACTGACTGGAGTTCGGGGCAGGAATGTACAGGCCAGAGCTGTTCTGCCCTACCAAGCAAAAAGGCAGTAACTGCTCATAGTGTGGAACTGAGAAACTTTAGCTTCATAGTTACCTAGTGGAGTTACTGCTAATATCAACCCCATTTTCTCAAAAACAATGCGAGGCAGGATACTTGTAACGGATGTGAAATAGCTAGCTAGTTAGCGGTGGTGCGCGCTAAATAGCGTTTCAATCGGTGACGTCACTTGCTCTGAGACCTTGAAGTAGTGGTTCCCATTGCTCTGCAAGGGCCGCGGCTTTTGTGGAGCGATGGGTAACGATGCTTCGTGGGTGACTGTTGTGTGCAGAGGGTCCCTGGTTCGCGCCCAGGTATGGGCGAGGGGATGGTCTAAAGTTATACTGTTACACTTGCCCACATTATTAAGTCATTTTTGCTACATTAAATACATGCTAACTCATTTTGGACCAAATGAGCAGTTACTGCCTTTTTTCTTGGTAGGGCAGTATGGGTAGGCTATACACCACAGGAGGTTGGCACCTTAATTGGGGAGGACGGGCTCGCGGTAATGTCTTGAGTGGAATGGTATAAAATACATCAAACACATGGTTTAATGCCATTCCATTTGCACTGTTCCAGTCATTATTATGAGCCATCCTCCCCTCAACAGCCTCCACTGCTATACAAAGTGTTACCGGCTGATGGGAAGGCTCTGTCTGTCTCCATGGTTATCCTGGAATCTTCCTCTCTGATGAGACCACATGTGCTATATTGATCTAGGAGTGAGAGACCAGAGCAAGAACATAGTTATGGCCGCCACCTCCATACCCTTAGAATAGAGCGGGGTTCCCCAACTGGAGACCTGCGGATGCCAATTTTTTTTATTGGTGGACATAAGGTAAACACCAGCAAATCCACTCTAAATGATTTCAATTTAAGAAATCTGTTCTAAAGTATTCCTATGCAAAATAGAGATCTGTGATTTGAAAGCAAGGTTTGAAATTGTTTGTCAAATATTATTAATGTTTGGGCTTTCTTGCAGTCAATTTGCAAATTATTTGTAATTATATTCCGGCCCCCTGACCATCCGCTCAAGAAAAAAAAAATCACCCCACGGCTGAATCTAGTTGATGATCCTTCGAATGGAGGTTCACCACACCAGAGAAGAGACAAAGAGGAGCAGTAACAGAAGGACAGGACAGTGACCTGACCACACTAACGCTAGCTTTTTATATCTGTGCCTTTGTGTCTGTCTGGTGCTAGTCTTGCTGAGCTGTGTGTCTCTCTCTCATATTTTTGTTTCTTTAATGTCCTGTTACACATACATTCAAACTCTTGTTTGAGCATGTTTTTATATTCTCACTACCAATCAAAAGTATCTTTGAAAGAAAATTGACCAATCAACCAGCAGGGTTGAAAGGAATGAGCCAATCAAAATTCAGAGCGAGCTTTTAACGCACACTCTACACCTGCCTTTTTCGGTCTTCGTATGGCAGTTAAATTTCATCACATTCATTCACACCCAGCCATTTAGACTGTTTTGTGCACAAAGATTATAAGTGTTCTTCAAGCAATGGTAATTCTACCACCGTCATTCAAGCACTTTGATACCTTTATCTGACCTAACTTTCATTAATAAGCAACAAGGGATTTCTGCTGGCTACAGAAATGGCTGCTTCACCCCACTGAGTTTGAGACTCACCACATTGTGTGAATGACTTTGTTTGCGTCTCTGTAGTACACCTCTTGTACATTAACGTTTATATAAACATGGGTTTATTTTTTTCCCCCCATTTGCTCAGTCATTGTGTAGAATACTAACAAGCGCTGTGTGGTAGCTCATACTATTTATCCTGTAGTAGGATATTTCAGACACATATCACTACCTAGTGGTTATGCTAGATCTTGTATTTCACACCAACAGAGTGATTTAAAGGGCCACCATGGCCTGATTGTGAGGACACATTTCTACGTAGATGGGAGTGCACGTGGTCCAAAGCAGAGAGGGAGAGATGGACAGACTGACAAACTGGGGGATATCAGCCTGTGGTGGAAATGATTCATGTTCATCGATGCACTGTGAGACAATAGGGATGTTTAAAGGGAATGGGGGAGTACAAGAACACAGCCATGCCCTGAAGTGGAGCTCTTTCGGATCAACTGTCATGACAAATTGGAAAAGCAATCAAAATGGTATGGACTTGAACATGGATGAACTTGCTGCATATGGAAACTACATTGAAACCTATGCTTCAGAACTTGAGTTTTGATGAACTTGATGTTTTCCTAACGGATCTGAGTTTAATGACCCTTCAAACAGAGTTGCAGCGCTCACCATTTGAGAGGAGCTGTCCTGCATGATAAATATACATATTTTAAAGCACACAGGAAGGAAGGGCACAAGAGGGGGTGGTATTGGTTCCAAATGAGTTATTTACACAACTTACTACATGGTTTGATTCATTTCAAGTTCTTGTCTACTTTTCCTCGCGAACCCAACCTCTTTGCAAAAAGCTCATATGTTATTCCTGGTTAAATAATTTCCAAACATGGCCCTCAATTAAAAGTTGTGCTCTTTTGAATGTTTTGACCTTTGACCCTGATAACCCTGCTCAGCTTCCCCATAATTTCAAAGAGCTCAGTTCAGTCTTGTGATTTTTGAGAACAGTTGGCCACCAAAGAAAACACTCCGAGCCCCATGTTCCCATGTTTTGAATCACATTTTCAATAGATGTTATTGTGTCTTATTATAACAAGGGCCTTAGTGTGACAACAGGGTCTGGATTTGACTCCATGAACGCTGATCATGACTTTTAGCGTATGCTTAACTTTACAAACTAACATCTGACAGTCAGAACAATGTTGTTTTAAAGCCTGTGTGCTTCTGTGTAGATGCTGGATTAAACCTGTTGCAGTGTCTGTTGACTTGACTGGACCACAGCACAACAGACACCTCACCCTTTGGTGCTCAAAGGGCGGTACACTTGCAACACAGACACTACAGAACATATGAACTAATGCAATATGAACAAGTCTGCCATCTTAAAGTTTCAAGAATCGTATTTATTGTATTTGTATTATGACCTTGTAGCCTGAAATGATTCATAAGTTGTACATGTACCGTAGATGATTGTACGTATAATAATGTATTCTTCTGACAGGAAATGTCAGACTTAAGTAGTGTATTGCATATGGGAGGGGATTGTTTGACAATTTCACTTTTTATATTTCATGTTTGATTTTGATAGTGATATATTCTCCATTGTTCTGGGGCAAGGATGTCCCATGCTTTTCTACGTTGAATGTTTCACACAGCCTCCGAGCCAATGTTGCTGGTTACCGTCTATGCTTCAATTACTTTATTTTTACTCTGCCTGTATAAAATATGTATATAGTAGTCACGGAAATGCCTTCTCATGCTGCCTGTTCCTTCTACCATCTTTCAGTGATGTAATGTTTTTCATATTGGCTCTGATTTTAGAATAAACTTATTTTCTAAATGTTGGTTCTTGTCCTTATTCCTGAACATGATACAACTGTTTAGGGAATGGAAGGGTAGGTCTACACTACAGTAGATCCACAAACTCACATCACTTTATTTGTGAGTGGGGGAGTCTCTGTCCTTGACATGGTATTTTACAGTATATTGACTTAGGTTTTTGTTTGCAGGAGAGACAAAGAAGGCCTTAAGCAGGGCCCCAAAAAATGTAATATTAGGTGTTCTTGCGTTCACTACTTTTCCTCCCTAATCCATCCTCTTTGTAAAAAGCTCAATATATTCCTGGTTAATATTATTAACAACCATGGCCCTCAAGTTGTGCTCTTTTTAATGTGTTTACCTTTGACCCTGATAGACCTGCTCAGCTTACCTGCTCATTAAACCAAACCAAAATGTGGATTGCAGCCTCTCTTGGTCCATAACGTATGTCAGTGGAGGCTGCTCATAATGGAAGGAAAGGCACAGGAGATGGTGGCCGCTCAGTAAACAATGGACCTGATCGGACAGCTCAGAGCTTGTGCTCTTTTCTGTCCATAAGAAACAAATGGATTGGTGGAAGAGGCAGGGCAGGCCAGGAGCAAGGAAGGAGGGTGTGGTCAAGCAAGGCATCCCCCGAGGATAGATGCCCTAAGGTTTTTATCAGAACGGGCGTAGATTAGTTTCTCCTTTTTCTTTTCCCGACATGAGTTTGTGGTGTTTGCTTTAAAGAATAATAAAATAAAAATAGATAACTTCATTAAAATTATAGCTCACAACTGTGCAGGGGGAGAGGGGTGGGGGCGCTAAGGAGTGCATTCACATATCTACACACTTTCATACACACACAATTGATTGTAATTTTTGTATTGGTATTGGTTCCACAATGAGTTATTTACACTAATTACTGAATTACTACATGGTTTGGTGTATTTGATACCATTCCACTAATTATGCTCCAGCTATTACCATCAGCCCGTCCTCCCCAATTAAGGTGCCACCAACCTCCTGTGGTGTACGTGTAAGTCATTGTCAACAAATATATGCGCAGGTATATTGGGGCTGAACTGCATTTCCCATCGACCATCAGTTCTGGTGACGTAGATAGCAACAAGAAGATTCCAAGATGGGGCTCGAAAGTACTATGGTCTGGTAAGGGAAAGAACAAATACATTGTCATATGTATTATTCTTTAAACTAAGTAAGAGGAAGAGTTTGTTTAGTTTAATGTGAACGTGCGTCTTTTTTATTTATTATGAAATTGCCGTTAACATGAGTTATGTAAACACGTCCGGCCAGCAATCCTAGCCATTTTCCTGAGTCATTTTTGGCTTGCTAATGCTAGCTTCGCTATGACATGCAAACGGTTGTGATTGCAATAAAATATTTCAGAGAATTTAGAGCAGCTTAGTTAGCAAGATGTTCTCCGAGAAGTTGTTTCAAGTAAGGTCGTGATGGATTTCGCCAATGTAGCAAGCATTTCATCCCGAAACGTATCATTAGCTAGCTAGTATTCTTTGTTATTTGGTGAACAAGGCAGTAGTTTAAACATAAGGTTCGGTAAACGATTACCTCAGTCTTTGTTTCTGCCTACTGTAAGTTGTTCTGGATAAAAGCTTCCTATGTCAACATCGACAACATTCGCTAGCTATGCACTTCAATATGTCCCTTACCATCAGTCTGTCTAGGGATTAGCAGTAGTATGGCAGAATGTTACTGTTGCCAGTTAAAGGTGACACTTAGATGCACGTTGCAGAAATGTCACCGCCATTTCCTGGTTGCTAAAATTCTAATAGTTATCATTTATTTGTGACAAAAAAAAGCAAGCAAGTATAGTGTAGAGCATCATTGTACCATCTAAACCACTGCGAAATATATTTTCAATAACCACAAATATTGTATTTTCAGCTGTTTTGAAGCTGGTGTACAAAACCAAACGTAAAATACTTGCTTTCAATGAGAATTACATAACTCACATTTCTATGTGAATTTGGTCTGTGTGCCCAAAAACGTACAAATGGCAGCATTAACTCATTTATGCAACCCTGTTCTAAATATAGATCTAATACCAGCCACCTTGTCACTGTGCTCTAATACAGGGTTTCCCAAACTCAGGCCTGATGCACGTTTTGTTTTTTGCCCTAGCACTACACAGCTGATTTCAAAAGATGAACTCATCAAGTTTTGGTGGTTTGAATCAGCTGTGTAGTGTTAGGGCAAAAAACTAAATGTGCACCCAAGGAGGGGCCCCAGGACCGAGTTTGGGAATCCCAGCTCTAGTGGGCCTTTATCGGGGATGGGCAACTCCAGTCCCCGGAAACCTAGTTGGTGTCACACTTTTGCTCCAGCTAACACATTTGACTCCAATAATCAACTAATTATGATCTTCAGTTTAGAATGCAATTAGTTTAAATCAGCTGTGTTTGATAGGGATGGGGGGGAGTGTGACACAACTCTGGCCCCTGAGGACTAGAGTTGCCCCTCCCTGGCCTACATGCTACACTGTGTAATGGATGTATGTACTGTGTTGTCTGTGTGCCTCAGTGTGGACAACAGTGAGTATATGAGGAATGGAGACTTCCTCCCCACCAGACTTCAGGCCCAGCAAGATGCTGTCAACATTGTGTGCCACTCCAAGACGCGCAGCAACCCTGAGAACAATGTGGGCCTCATCACCATGGCCAAGTAAGGAGCTGTGTGTGTGAGATGTCTTTATCCTTCCCTTTGGTCGCAACAAAAAATTTAAACATTCATCATTTAGATATTACAGGATGCCTGGATACTTGTGATTTATTTTTAGTGATTGAGTGTAAGAAATGTGTAGTAACTATTGTTCTCTGCGCAGTAACTGTGAGGTGCTGACCACATTGACTGCAGACGCGGGGAGGATACTGTCTAAACTGCACGCTGTCCAGCCCCGTGGAAACATCAGCTTCTGCACAGGCATCAGAGTGGCTCATGTATGTATACTACACAATAATACAATACAACTTCATCTTATTGTTTGTAATGACACTGAACCCTGTGTCCTCTCCTCTCCCAGTTGGCTCTGAAGCACAGACAGGGGAAGAACCACAAGATGCGTATAATTGCCTTTGTGGGCAGCCCAGTGGAGGACAATGAGAAGGATGTGAGTGTTCTATCAATGCAGTGTGTTGATAGGTGCATGCATGTCCCCTCTGACATCATTTCCTGTCACATTCTCTCTAGCTGGTGAAAATGGCAAAGCGTCTAAAGAAAGAGAAAGTCAGTGTGGACATCATTAACTTTGGAGAGGAGGTACCAAATATCTTACCTAATATTTATCTGGTCTCATTATTTCTTTATAGCCATCACTGTCTCCCTTATATAACCTCCTTTTGGTCTCCAGGAGGTGAACACAGAAAAGCTGACGGCCTTCATCAACACTCTGAATGGGAAGGAAGGAGCAGGGTCCCACCTTGTGACAGTGCCTCCAGGCCCCAGTCTGGCTGATGCCCTACTGTCCTCTCCTATCCTTGCTGGGGAGGGAGGAGCCATGCTGGGCCTGGGGTCCAGTGACTTTGAGTTTGGAGTGGACCCCAGTGCAGACCCAGAGCTGGCACTGGTGAGAGGGGAGGACTAGATGGGTTGATCATCCCCTCTCACTCTAGTTTTTACACTTTCTAGTTCTCTCTCTCTCATTGCCTCTTTTTTTAGATGATTATTATCGTATGCTACAATCTTCCCCCTTTGAACTTTTTCTGCACTCTGTGCCTTCTCCAGGCTTTGAGGGTGTCTATGGAGGAGCAGAGACAGAGGCAGGAGGATGAGACTCGCAGGGCAGCAGTGGTGTCTGCTGCTGAGGCCGGGGTTCCCTCGCCTACCGCTGACGGTGAGAAAAATACACAACTCTCCATCTACACCATGTACACATAACAATAACCCTCCACCTACAAACTAATCACTCATCTATAACTGGCAACCAACCAATGCCCATACACCATTATCTCTCTCCCCTCTCTGTACTTGGATCTTCCCTGAAGGGAGGCACTGCATATGGGGGACTAAACTGTTAACCACCTCCTGTTCTAGAGTCAGACGAAGCTCTGCTGAAGATGTCAGTCCCCCAGGCTGACACGGCCACGCCCGCTATGCCCGACTTCAGCCGCATGACGGAGGACGAGCAGATTGCCTACGCTCTACAGATGTCCATGCAGGGTGGAGGTCAGTGACATACACCTGTTATAACCAGTTATAACATGGCACAGTCAGTCTGTAACATCTGTCCTATCCTACCCAGCAGAGTTTGGTGCAGAGTCAATGGACATGGACACAGGAGCCCCTGTAGACTCAGAGGGTGCTAAGGTACGGCCAACTCTCTCACACCACTGAGATGAAAGTGTACGTGTGTAGCGGACATATCCCGCTTGTTACGCATGCTCAAATGCTCTTGTTTTTCTAGCGTATGTTAATCTCTCTCTGCAGGATGAGGAGGACTATGATGTGATGCAGGACCCAGAGTTCCTCCAGAGCGTCCTGGAGAACCTACCGGGTGTCGACCCCAACAACGAGGCCATCCGGAATGCCATGGGCTCGCTGGCCTCACAGACAGGATCCAAACCTGACAGCAAGAAAGACAAAGACGATGAGAAGAAGAAATGAACATTTACACAGTAAACATAATAGATACCCTGGCGTTGATCTGTTGACAATGGCTCCTTTTAATATAATAGTTGTGCAAACTGTAACCTCAAATGACCTCTAGGTTTTTTTTGTATCGCCATACTCAAACAGTTGAACAGGGCTTTCTTTATCTTTGTTGTGTCAAGGTTAATGATGCATGTTGCCTTTAAAAAAAATATTAAAGTTTGTACTAAAGTGGGACCTTATATCAACCCAAGCACATTCAGTAAGTGTACATGTATGTGCTGATAATAATAAATACATTTACATAATTCAAGAGAACACCTCAGCTGGTTGTTGTGGAGTTTTGTGCCAATGTTGACATGCTGCACACATACTCCAAAGAGGGGATTGATGACTACACAACAGATGTGGTGGAATATGGACTTGACTTTTAGTATAAAAATGTCAGATTGATTGATTTTATTGCAAACTATTCCTGTGTAACTAGGTCTTTCTGAAAAGCCATGCTTTGTGAAACACATAAGATACATTGTCTAAATGTTGTCCCTGCAACCCCACAAAAGCAATGCCCTTGGCTTTTGAGGACATTGTGCCATAAAGGTTATTTGATTGTACCACTGCCATGTTCAGGAAATGATAGCCAACACTCGCAAGAACAAGGCATTACAATATAACACGTATGTACGTCAGGAGTGTGGGGAAACAGCTGGCAAATTGCATACACATCAGCTTCCAAAGTTGACACGTTATGAACCTGGCAGGACCTATCTTCCCCCGTCGTTTCTGGTGACGAACAACTCATGCGTCAAAAAGGAAAGTCGGGAACCGAAGAGCCAGGTAAACAACCACATTTCCTTCACGTTTAAAACTAGATATACATTTCTGCTTGTCACATATACCCGTATAAACCACTTATTCAAATGAATGCCCTTAAATAATTTCCAATTGTAAGGTTTAAATACCTGAAAAGCAGGCGTTAAAAGGCTTCCTTGCGTTGACGACGTAGAAAATTCTAGCTAGCTAAGTAATGTTAGCTACGCTAGCTGTTCGGAGCAATGCTAGAAGGGAACGTAACTAGTTAGTGTATGTGTGCCGAGGTGGTTGACAGCTCAGTGTCGTAACTAGCTACATAGCTAAATGCACATTCTGTCTGATAACGATAAAATATCCACATTTTTTGTTCTCGCAAACTCAGCGAGAATAGCTAGCTAGCTAGTACAGCTGCACTACATGAAGCATGTGCAACAAGGGGGGAAAACGCTGTCTGAACTAGGCCTAGCAATCGGTATTGCTAGCTGCCTTTGCTGTACTAACTTGCTAATTTTAGCTCAGTAGCCAGTTCACACGAGGGCAGTAGGGGAACTTAAACTTTCAAATAAGTTTCTAACTTCCAAATAAAGTGGTTGCTTCTAACTGCTAACTCATTCAACAAGTTTGCCAGGTTTGAGGTTTATTGGGTTCTAGTAATTAACTTACATAGCTACCTGAAATATAGGCTATTCAACATTGCAATTCAACATTATGATGATGCACGTTCAAAACAGGAAGTCACATCTACGTTTGTCATGAATTATCAAGATTCATAGTATTCGGTCCTGCCTCAGGCTTTGGTTGGGTTGGGGACAACCATGTTTATTTCTCCTGTGTGCCCGTTCTGCAGGTTTTGTAATCCGGGAATGGGGGACATGAAAACTCCAGATTTCGACGACTTGTTGGCAGCCTTCGACATTCCAGACATCGATGCCAAAGAGGCCATCCAGTCTGCACCGGAAGAGGGTGGGGAGGGGTCAGGGAAGGTCGGAGGAAGCGTGTCGGGGGCCAGGGGTCCCTCACCAAGACCTTCCAGCCCCACTGACTCCCCTCCCAACTCCCAAAGTGAGCCTCCAGTGGTCAGTGTGATTGTTAAGAACAGTGTGAGGCCTGACTCCTATGAAGAGACTGAGGGGTCTGATGAAGAGGATGGGGACAGCCCTGGGGGCAGTGGGACAGACCCTGAGGTGGAGACTGGGACGGGAGTCAAGGGGGGCCTGCTGAATTCACAACTGGCTCCTAGGATGCCTGGTCTGGTCTCCTCAGAACCTCTTCTCCAGAATGGGTTTGAGGGGTCCACAGTCACGCTGGAGCCCAGTGTGAGAGACCAGGGGCTGGGCCAAGCGTTGGGTCAGGCCAACGGGGAACTCTGGTCAACCTGCTCCCCTCCCACTGCGAGTGAAGGAGGGGGCAGCATTGGAGGCGCAGGGGGGTCGGCCTGCACAACCAAACATACAGTTAATATTCTCAACAGACGGAAACCTCTCTCCTCTCATACCTCTGCTGGTCCTATAACCTCCACATCCTCCTCATCATCATCATCGTCGTCCTCACTCTCTATCAACCCACACCTCTCTTCTCCCTCCATCCTGAGTGAGGACACTCTGTGCCCTCCCGGGCCTCTTTCCTCCCCCCCTCCCTCCAACGGAAGCCTGAGAGTGGGGGTGAGGCGCATCATGGACTCGGATGAGGACGACTCTGAACCGGATTTGGGAAGCCCGCTAGTGATTCAAGAGAGCCCAGATTCTCCCATGTGCTCCCCTCCCAAATTTCCACGCAGACACCGCCAAGTGTCCTCTTCAGAGCTGTTCAGCTCCCCAACTCCCCCCTCCCCTCCTCTCCTCTCTTGCCCTCCTCCTCTCTCCTCCAAACCCCCTCCCTCCATCTCTCAGACATCCTCCAGCTCTAAACCGCCCCCTCCAGATGAAGTACCCTCCACCCCCAGGTCTCCCTCCCCTCCTCCTGCCCAGGCCCGTCAGTCCTGGCTGGCTGCCGCCCTCAGTAACCCCAGACCCATCTCTAGCCCAGTGATGGAGGAAAGAAACCCGGAACATGTGATCGAGGAGAGGGATTCACCAGAGAGCCCCCCGCCTGACCAGACAGGTTCTGCTATGTCCACTTTGTCCAAGAGGAGCTCCAGCCCGGCACCAACCTCAGCATCAACTCAACAGGGGGCTAGAGAGGGAGAGGAGCCCATGGCGAGTGAACTTAGCCTGGAGTTCAGATCAGACAACAGTGAGAAGATGGAGGTTGTGGATGGAAGACAAACAGGAGACACAGAGACGGCTCCGGCCAATTCTACGACAACACCAACAGCCCCCGTTCGCCCACTCAAAGTCCGAATCAAAACAGTCAAGACCCCTACAGGCAGCATCACCAGGACAGTGACGCGAGTAGCATCCAAAGGAGCAGGGGGGACCCCCTCGAAAGGCGCAGATGGCTCCAAACCCTCCCCGGGGGGTCGTAAGGTCCTCAGCCGGCCCAAGAGGGTGGCATCTCAGCAGCCTCCGCAGCAGAAGTCAAAGGGTGGCAGCCTCCTGCCTGTGTCTACACTCCAGGATGCAAGTACTGCCATGTTGATGGCCGCCAGCAAGGCCCAAAACAAGATGGCCGCCGACAGCAACAAGCCCAAAGTGTCGGCTACGGCTGTCAGCATCACCAAGTCAGCAGCCCTCCCCTCTGTCTCTTCCGCCTCTTCCTCCTCCCCCAGATTCAGTCCAGGGGGGGCTGGCGTGCGCAGCCTGGGCCAGAAGACCCTGAATGGGGGTGTGTCTGTGTCCCCCTCCCCCCTCCTCACCCCTCAGGGGGGCAGTAGACCAGCCTCTATAGTGAACAGTACAGGAGCCATTATCTCCAGGAGCCAGTCCAGTCTGGTGGAGGCCTTCAACAAGATCCTCAACAGCAAGAACCTGCTGCCCAGCTACAGACCAGACCTCTGTACACCACTACCACCGGAGTGGGACCTGCCTCTGCCTGCACAGGTAACAGACCTAGGTTGAATATCAGGGGTATTCAACTCTTACACCACGAGGTCCGAAGCCTGCTGCTTTTCTGTTCTACCTGATAATGAATTGCATCCACCTGGTGTCCCAGGTCTAAATCGGTCCCTGATTAGATGGGAACAATGAAAAAACACAGTGGAACTGGCTTTGAGGTCCAGAGTTGAGTTTGATGGGTCTATATCAGCATGGATTCAATATTGCACTAGTAGTGGTTGGGGTAAAAGCAGACGTCCAATTTCTGTTAGACCTTGTGTTCAGTAGACCAATAAATCGCTCTTGTTGATGTTGTGTAGTTTTTATGGTCACACACCAGATAGGTGCAGTGAAATGTGTTGTTTTACAGGGTCCGCCATAGTACTACGGCAACCCTGGAGCAAATTAGGGTTAAGTACCTCGCTCAAGGGCACATATTAATCCCCAAAGGGGAAGTTTGATTGCGCCAGCCAATACATACAAGACCAATGAATATGCATTGTATCTAGAGACATGTCATCGACATAGGTATTGTATTCATGTTGTTCTTCCTTTGCGTCGCAGGGCTACCGCTGTCTGGAGTGTGGCGATGCGTTTGCCCTGGAGCGCAGCCTGGCCCGCCACTATGACCGGCGGTCCCTGAGGATTGAGGTGACTTGTAACCACTGTGCCAAGCGGCTGGCATTCTTCAACAAGTGCAGCCTGCTGCTCCACGCCAGGGAACACAAGGAGAGGGGACTGGTCATGCAGTGTTCCCACCTGGTCATGAGACCTGTCAGTGTAGAGCAGATGATAGGCCAACAGGACACCACTCCCATCGGTGAGAGAGACTGTGAGCTATTACCTTCATTTCTCACCTAGGACTGTATACATACAGTGCATTCGGAAAGTATTCAGACCCCTTGACTTATTCTACTTTTGTTTACAGCCTTATTCTAAAATGAATTAAATTGTTTTTCCCCCTCAATCTATACACACTACCCCATAATGACAAAGTAAAATCAGGTTTTTAGAAATGTTTGCAAATGTATAAAAAAGAAAATAATGAAATATCACATTTACATAACTATTCAGACCCTTTACTTTGCCGAAGCACCTTTGGCAGCGATTACAGCCTTGAGTCTTGGGTATGACACTACAAGCTTGGCACACCTGTATTTGGGGAGCTTCTCCCATTCTTCTCTGCAGATCCTCTCAAGCTCTGTCAGGTTGGGTGGGGAGTGTTGCTGCACAGCTATTTTCAGGTCTCTCCAGAGCTGTTCAATTGGCTTCAAGTCCAGGTTCTGGCAGGGCCACTTAAGGACATTCAGAGACTTGTCCTGAAGCCACTCCTGCATTGTCATGGCTGGGTGCTTAGGGTTGTTGTCCTGTTGGAAGGTAAACCTTCGCCCCAGTCTGAGGTCCTGAGCGCCCTGGAGCAGGTTTTCGACAAGGAGATCAATGTACTTTTCTCTGTTCATCTTTCCCTCGATCCTGACTAAGCTCCCAGTCCCTGCGGCTGGAAAACATCCCCACAGCATGAGGCTGCCACCACTGTGCTTCACCATAGGGATGGTGCCAGGTTTCCGTCAGACATGACGCTTGGCATTCATGGTCTGAAAGTCCTTTAGGTGCCTTTTGGCAAATTCCAAGTGGGCTGTCATGTGCCTTTTACTGAGGAGTGCCTCTTACTTCCGTCTGGCCACTCTACAATAAAGGCCTAATTGGTGGATTGCCTCAGAGATGGTTGTCCTTCTGGAAGGTTCTCCCATCTCCACAAAGGAACTCTGGAGCTCTGTCAGAGTGACCATCTGGTTCTCCATCACTTCCCTAACCAAGACCCTTCTCCCCCGATTGCTCAGTTTGGCTGGGTGGCTTGGTGGTTCCAAACTTCTTCCATTAAGAATGATGGCCACTGTTCATTTTTTGGTACCCTTCCCCAGATCTGTGCCTCAACACAATCCTCTCTCTGAGCTTTACGGACAATTCCTTCGATCTCATGGCTTTTGCTCTGACATGCACTGTCAACTGTGGGACCTTATATAGACAGGTGTGTGCCTTTCCAATTCATGTCCAATTTAATATACCACAGGTGGACTCCAATCAAGTTGTAGAAAGATCTCAAGGATGATCATTGGAAACAGGATGCACCTGAGTTCAATTTGGAGTCTGATAGCAAAGGGTCTGAATACTTATGTAAATAAGGTATTTCTGTTTCAAATTTTTTTATACATTTGCAATTATTTCTAAAAACCCTTTTTTCACCTCATCATTATGGGGTATTGTGTGTAGATTGATGAGGAGAAAAAAATAATGTAATCAATTTTAGAATAAGGCTGTAACGTAACAAAATGTGGGAAAAGACGAGGGGTCTGAATACTTTCCGAATGCACTGTAAAGCATCTCAGAGTAGCAGTGCTAGGATCAGATTTGACTTTGAGATCATAATGAATATTATATAAACGGGGGGACCTGATCGTAGATCAGTACTCCTACTCTGAGACGCTTTATGAATACTAGTGCAGCGCTGTTTATCAGTACCTATCTACCCCACCTCTCTCTTTACCTCTCACTCTTTTTTTCCTCTTTACCTTTCACTCCCCTTCCCCTATATTCCCCTATCTATCTCCCCGTCTCTCTCTATGCCTCTTTCAGGCATGCTCTCTCCCTCCCTCTCCACCTCCTCTGTCCCAGCGTCCTCTGCTCCGGCTGTGACTTCAGCAGTGACCCCGGCAACCCTGAGCCCCGCCCCCCAGCTGCAGCAGCCAATCATCAGTAAGAAGGCGACAGAGCCGGTGCTGTACACCAATAACAAGTGTCCTGAGTGTAAGGTGCAGTTCTGCAGCAAGGCTGAGGTGGCTGCCCACTTCCAAGAGGTCAAACCAGCCCTTAACACTGTGAGTAGAGCAGTGTGTGTGTTCAAAAATACACAGAACTTTTTCAGTCTAGACACTGTATGTAATAGCTTGTTTCATGGCTTTAGGAGTACCTGCCTTACTGACCTGTGCACCCTCCTTTCCCCATCTGTCTCTCTCCCTCCAGTCCTGTACGGAGTGTTCTCCTCCCATGCTCCTTCCTAACGGCTGCAGTGCCTCTGCTCATGCTCGCATCCACAACCCCCGCCCCCCCTATGTCTGCCCAGAGTGTGGGGGTGTGGCCAAGCAGCCAGCCTTTCAATCCCATTTGGAGGAGGCCTGTCTCCATTTCACACGACGCATTGGATACAGGTGACCTTTCAACCCTTCACTCCCTCTGTGGTTGAAACAAACATAGTTACTCCCGTAGACTCTGATCTAGGATCAGATTACCTTACCACCAAATAGGGCTGTAGCGGTCGTGAAATTTTGCAAAAGTCTGCCGGTCTCAAGGAAATTGACTGTTAATTAACGTAAACATGTGCACCATTGG